>NW_023416825.1:0-46560 GCF_012460135.2 Molothrus ater | reverse complement strand
TGGGGAAAATTTTTTTCTTTTTTAATTTTAGGTTTTTTTAAGCATCCATGCCATGTCTTTTATATCTTCCCCTCCACGTTGTGTCTTGCTCCTTGCAATTTTCCACTGCTTTGGCAATGTCTGGAAGCTTAGTTTTGGCATGTTTTGGTATTTTGCACTGCTCTGCTATAATCACGGTCCATTTTCTTAGAGTCACTAAATTGCCCAAATTTCCCAAATTTTTTTTTTTTTCTCCTCCAATTGCATTCCGTAGCTGGTATCTCCATTCCAGCCTGTTTGAAAGTCCTTCTTTTCTTTTTGCCTTCAGCGGGGATCAATTTTGGCAAGCTTTGCTGCATGTGCCTCCATTTCATAGAATATGGGAAAATTTTTTCTTTTTAATTTAGGTTTTTTTTAAGTGTCCATATTATGTTTCTATACTTCCCCTCCACGTTGTGTCTTGCTCCTTGCAATTTTCCACTGCTTTGGCAATGTCTGGAAGCTTAGTTTTGGCATGTTTTGGTATTTTGCACTGCTCTGCTATAATCCCGGTCCATTTTCTTAGAGTCACTAAATTGCCCAAATTTCCCAAATTTTTTTTTTTTTCTCCTCCAATTGCAATTCCTTAGCTGGTATCTCCATTCCAGCCTGTTTGAAAGTCCTTCTTTTCTCTTTTGGCCTTCAGCGGGGATCAATTTGGCAAGCTTTGCTGCATGTGCCTCCATTTCATAGAATATGGGAAAATTTTTTCTTTTTTAATTTTAGATTTTTAAGTGTCCATACCATGTTCCTCTATCCTCTCCTCCACGTTGTGTCTTCCTCCTTGCCATTTTCCCCTGCTTTGGCAACGTCTGGGAGCTTAGTTTTGGCATGTTTTGGTCCTTTGCAATGCAGCTCATTTCCTCACAGACCATTTCTTGAAGACACTAAAACTCCCAATTTTCTGCATTTTTTTGGCTTTTTTTCAATTGGATTTCATTTGATCCTATCTCCTTTCCAGAGCGTTTGTAAGCCTTTCTTTATGGGGTCGCAAGATTCCGTTTCCTTCCCGAAAGGAAATGAAATTTCCTTTCGGAAGGGAAACGGAATCTTGCGATTTCAATGGGGACCAAGAGAGGAATCTTTGGTGCATGTCCCTGCCCTAGATGACATGCCATGACTTTTGATGCCTTTGACTTTGGGAAAGATTTTTTCTTTTTTTTTTCCATTTTTTTTAAGCATCCATGCCATGTCTTTTATATCTTCCCCTCCACGTTGTGTCTTGCTCCTTGCAATTTTCCACTGCTTTGGCAATGTCTGGAAGCTTAGTTTTGGCATGTTTTGGTATTTTGCACTGCTCTGCTATAATCCCGGTCCATTTTCTTAGAGTCACTAAATTGCCCAAATTTCCCAAATTTTTTTTTTTCTCCTCCAATTGCAATTCCTTAGCTGGTATCTCCATTCCAGCCTGTTTGAAAGTCCTTCTTTTCTCTTTTGGCCTTCAGCGGGGATCACTTTTGGCAAGCTTTGCTGCATGTGCCTGCATTTCATAGATATGGGAAAATTTTTTCTTTTTTAATTTTAGATTTTTAAGTGTCCATACATGTTCCTCATATCCTCTCCTCCACGTTGTGTCTTGCTCCTTGCCATTTTTCCCTGCTTTGGCAACGTCTGGGAGCTTAGTTTTGGCATGTTTTGGTCCTTTGCAATGCAGCTCATTTCCTCACAGACCATTTCTTGAAGACACTAAAACTCCCAATTTTCTGCATTTTTTTGGCTTTTTTTCAATTGGATTTCATTTGATCCTATCTCCTTTCCAGAGCGTTTGTAAGCCTTTCTTTATGGGGTCGCAAGATTCCGTTCCTCCCGAAATGAAATGAAATTTCCTTTCGGGAGGGAAACGGAATCTTGCGATTTCAATGGGGACCAAGAGAGGAATCTTTGGTGCATGTCCCTGCCCTAGATGACATGCCATGACTTTTGATGCCTTTGACTTTGGGAAGATTTTTTTCTTTTTTTTTCCATTTTTTTTAAGCATCCATGCCATGTCTTTTATATCTTCCCTCCACGTTGTGTCTTGCTCCTTGCAATTTTCCACTGCTTTGGCAATGTCTGGAAGCTTAGTTTTGGCATGTTTTGGTATTTTGCACTGCTCTGCTATAATCCCGGTCCATTTTCTTAGAGTCACTAAATTGCCCAAATTTCCCAAATTTTTTTTTTTTTTCTCCAATTGCAATTCCGTAGCTGGTATCTCCATTCCAGCCTGTTTGAAAGTCCTTCTTTTTCTTTTGGCCTTCAGCGGGGATCACTTTTGGCAAGCTTTGCTGCATGTGCCTGCTTTTCATAGAATTGGGAAATTTTTTTTTTTTAATTTTAGGTTTTTAAGTGTCCATGCCATGTCTTTCATATCTTCCCCTCCACGTTGTGTCTTGCTCCTTGCAATTTTCCACTGCTTTGGCAATGTCTGGAAGCTTAGTTTTGGCATGTTTTGGTATTTTGCACTGCTCTGCTATAATCCGGTCCATTTCTTAGAGTCACTAAATTGCCCAAATTTCCCAAATTTTTTTTTTTTTTCTCCTCCAATTGCAATTCCGTAGCTGGTATCTCCATTCCAGCCTGTTTGAAAGTCCTTCTTTTCTCTTTTGGCCTTCAGCGGGGATCAATTTGGCAAGCTTTGCTGCATGTGCCTCCATTCATAGAATATGGGGAAAATTTTTTCTTTTTAATTTTAGGTTTTTTTAAGTGTCCATATTATGTCCTCATACTTCCCCTCCACGTTGTGTCTTGCTCCTTGCAATTTTCCACTGCTTTGGCAATGTCTGGAAGCTTAGTTTTGGCATGTTTTGGTATTTTGCACTGCTCTGCTATAATCCCGGTCCATTTTCTTAGAGTCACTAAATTGCCCAAATTTCCCAAATTTTTTTTTTTCTCCTCCAATTGCAATTCCTTAGCTGGTATCTCCATTCCAGCCTGTTTGAAAGTCCTTCTTTTCTCTTTTGGCCTTCAGCGGGGATCAATTTTGGCAAGCTTTGCTGCATGTGCCTCCATTTCATAGAATATGGGAAAATTTTTTCTTTTTTAATTTTAGATTTTTAAGTGTCCATACCATGTTCCTCCTATCCTCTCCTCCACGTTGTGTCTTCCTTGCCATTTTCCCCTGCTTTGGCAACGTCTGGGAGCTTAGTTTTGGCATGTTTTGGTCCTTTGCAATGCAGCTCATTTCCTCACAGACCATTTCTTGAAGACACTAAAACTCCCAATTTTCTGCATTTTTTTGGCTTTTTTTCAATTGGATTTCATTTGATCCTATCTCCTTTCCAGAGCGTTTGTAAGCCTTTCTTTATGGGGTCGCAAGATTCCGTTTCCTTCCCGAATAATGAAATTTCCTTTCGGGAAGGGAAACGGAATCTTGCGATTTCAATGGGGACCAAGAGAGGAATCTTTGGTGCATGTCCCTGCCCTAGATGACATGCCATGACTTTTGATGCCTTTGACTTTGGGAAAGATTTTTTTTCTTTTTTTTTCCATTTTTTTTAAGCATCCATGCCATGTCTTTTATATCTTCCCTCCACGTTGTGTCTTGCTCCTTGCAATTTTCCACTGCTTTGGCAATGTCTGGAAGCTTAGTTTTGGCATGTTTTGGTATTTTGCACTGCTCTGCTATAATCCCGGTCCATTTTCTTAGAGTCACTAAATTGCCCAAATTTCCCAAATTTTTTTTTTCTCCTCCAATTGCAATTCCTTAGCTGGTATCTCCATTCCAGCCTGTTTGAAAGTCCTTCTTTTCTCTTTTGGCCTTCAGCGGGGATCACTTTTGGCAAGCTTTGCTGCATGTGCCTCCATTTCATAGAATATGGGAAAATTTTTCTTTTTTAATTTTAGATTTTTAAGTGTCCATACCATGTTCCTCATATCCTCTCCTCCACGTTGTGTCTTGCTCCTTGCCATTTTCCCCTGCTTTGGCAACGTCTGGGAGCTTAGTTTTGGCATGTTTTGGTCCTTTGCAATGCAGCTCATTTCCTCACAGACCATTTCTTGAAGACACTAAAACTCCCAATTTTCTGCATTTTTTTGGCTTTTTTTCAATTGGATTTCATTTGATCCTATCTCCTTTCCAGAGCGTTTGTAAGCCTTTCTTTATGGGGTCGCAAGATTCCGTTTCCTTCCCGAAAGGAAATGAAATTTCCTTTCGGGAAGGGAAACGGAATCTTGCGATTTCAATGGGGACCAAGAGAGGAATCTTTGGTGCATGTCCTGCCCTAGATGACATGCCATGACTTTTGATGCCTTTGACTTTGGGAAAGATTTTTTTCTTTTTTTTTCCATTTTTTTTAAGCATCCATGCCATGTCTTTTATATCTTCCCTCCACGTTGTGTCTTGCTCCTTGCAATTTTCCACTGCTTTGGCAATGTCTGGAAGCTTAGTTTTGGCATGTTTTGGTATTTTGCACTGCTCTGCTATAATCCCGGTCCATTTTCTTAGAGTCACTAAATTGCCCAAATTTCCCAAATTTTTTTTTTTTTCTCCTCCAATTGCAATTCCTTAGCTGGTATCTCCATTCCAGCCTGTTTGAAAGTCCTTCTTTTCTCTTTTGGCCTTCAGCGGGGATCACTTTTGGCAAGCTTTGCTGCATGTGCCTCCATTTCATAGAATATGGGGAAATTTTTTCTTTTTTAATTTTAGGTTTTTTAAGTGTCCATACCATGTTCCTCATATCTTCCCCTCCACGTTGTGTCTTGCTCCTTGCAATTTTCCACTGCTTTGGCAATGTCTGGGAGCTTAGTTTTGGCATGTTTTGGTATTTTGCAATGCTCTGCTTTAATCCCGGACCATTTCTTAGAGACACTAAATTGCCCAAATTTCTGCAAATTTTTTTTTTTTTTTTCCTCCAATTGCAATTCAGTAGCGGGTATTCCATTCCAGCCTGTTTGAAAAGTCATTTCTTTTCTCTTTTGGCCTTCAGCGGGGATCACTTTTGGCAAGCTTTGCTGCATGTGCCTCCATTTCTTTGAATTTGGGAAAATTTTTTCTTTTTAATTTCATTTTTTTTAAGTGTCCATGCCATGTTCCTTATATCTTCCCCTCCACGTTGTGTCTTGCTCCTTGCAATTTTCCACTGCTTTGGCAATGTCTGGAAGCTTAGTTTTGGCATGTTTTGGTATTTTGCACTGCTCTGCTATAATCCCGGTCCATTTTCTTAGAGTCACTAAATTGCCCAAATTTCCCAAATTTTTTTTTTTCTCCTCCAATTGCAATTCCTTAGCTGGTATCTCCATTCCAGCCTGTTTGAAAGTCCTTCTTTTCTCTTTTGGCCTTCAGCGGGGATCATTTTGGCAAGCTTTGCTGCATGTGCCTGCACTTCATAGAATATGGGAAAATTTTTTCTTTTTTAATTTTAGATTTTTAAGTGTCCATACCATGTTCCTCATATCCTCTCCTCCACGTTGTGTCTTGCTCCTTGCATTTTCCCTGCTTTGGCAACGTCTGGGAGCTTAGTTTTGGCATGTTTTGGTCCTTTGCAATGCAGCTCATTTCCTCACAGACCATTTCTTGAAGACACTAAAACTCCCAATTTTCTGCATTTTTTTGCTTTTTTCAATTGGATTTCATTTGATCCTATCTCCTTTCCAGAGCGTTTGTAAGCCTTTCTTTATGGGGTCGCAAGATTCCGTTTCCTTCCCGAAAGGAAATGAAATGAAATTTCCTTTCGGGAAGGGAAACGGAATCTTGCGATTTCAATGGGGACCAAGAGAGGAATCTTTGGTGCATGTCCCTGCCCTAGATGACATGCCATGACTTTTGATGCCTTTGACTTTGGGAAAGATTTTTTCTTTTTTTTTCCATTTTTTTTAAGCATCCATGCCATGTCTTTTATATCTCCCCTCCACGTTGTGTCTTGCTCCTTGCAATTTTCCACTGCTTTGGCAATGTCTGGAAGCTTAGTTTTGGCATGTTTTGGTATTTTGCACTGCTCTGCTATAATCCGGTCCATTTTCTTAGAGTCACTAAATTGCCCAAATTTCCAAATTTTTTTTTTTTTCTCCTCCAATTGCAATTCCGTAGCTGGTATCTCCATTCCAGCCTGTTTGAAAGTCCTTCTTTTCTCTTTTGGCCTTCAGCGGGGATCAATTCTGGCAAGCTTTGCTGCATGTGCCTCATTTCCAGAATATGGGAAAATTTTTTCTTTTTTTTTAATTTTAGGTTTTTTTAAGTGTCCATATTATGTTCCTCATACCTTCCCCTCCACGTTGTGTCTTGCTCCTTGCAATTTTCCACTGCTTTGGCAATGTCTGGAAGCTTAGTTTTGGCATGTTTTGGTATTTTGCACTGCTCTGCTATAATCCCGGTCCATTTTCTTAGAGTCACTAAATTGCCCAAATTTCCCAAATTTTTTTTTTTCTCCTCCAATTGCAATTCCTTAGCTGGTATCTCCATTCCAGCCTGTTTGAAAGTCCTTCTTTTCTCTTTTGGCCTTCAGCGGGGATCACTTTTGGCAAGCTTTGCTGCATGTGCCTCCATTTCATAGAATATGGGAAATTTTTTCTTTTTTAATTTTAGATTTTTAAGTGTCCATACCATGTTCCTCCTATCCTCTCCTCCACGTTGTGTCTTGCTCCTTGCCATTTTCCCTGCTTTGGCAACGTCTGGGAGCTTAGTTTTGGCATGTTTTGGTCCTTTGCAATGCAGCTCATTTCCTCACAGACCATTTCTTGAAGACACTAAAACTCCCAATTTTCTGCATTTTTTTGGCTTTTTTTCAATTGGATTTCATTTGATCCTATCTCCTTTCCAGAGCGTTTGTAAGCCTTTCTTTATGGGGTCGCAAGATTCCGTTTCCTTCCGAAAGGAAATGAAATTTCCTTTCGGGAAGGGAAACGGAATCTTGCGATTTCAATGGGGACCAAAGAGGAATCTTTGGTGCATGTCCCTGCCCTAGATGACATGCCATGACTTTTGATGCCTTTGACTTTGGGAAAGATTTTTTTCTTTTTTTTTCCATTTTTTTTAAGCATCCATGCCATGTCTTTTATATCTTCCCCTCCACGTTGTGTCTTGCTCCTTGCAATTTTCCACTGCTTTGGCAATGTCTGGAAGCTTAGTTTTGGCATGTTTTGGTATTTTGCACTGCTCTGCTATAATCCCGGTCCATTTTCTTAGAGTCACTAAATTGCCCAAATTTCCCAAATTTTTTTTTTTCTCCTCCAATTGCAATTCCTTAGCTGGTATCTCCATTCCAGCCTGTTTGAAAGTCCTTCTTTTCTCTTTTGGCCTTCAGCGGGGATCACTTTTGGCAAGCTTTGCTGCATGTGCCTCCATTTCATAGAATATGGGAAAATTTTTTCTTTTTTAATTTTAGATTTTTAAGTGTCCATACCATGTTCCTCATATCCTCTCCTCCACGTTGTGTCTTGCTCCTTGCCATTTTCCCTGCTTTGGCAACGTCTGGGAGCTTAGTTTTGGCATGTTTTGGTCCTTTGCAATGCAGCTCATTTCCTCACAGACCATTTCTTGAAGACACTAAAACTCCCAATTTTCTGCATTTTTTTGGCTTTTTTTCAATTGGATTTCATTTGATCCTATCTCCTTTCCAGAGCGTTTGTAAGCCTTTCTTTATGGGGTCGCAAGATTCCGTTTCCTTCCGAAAGGATAATGAAATTTCCTTTCGGGAAGGGAAACGGAATCTTGCGATTTCAATGGGGACCAAGAGAGGAATCTTTGGTGCATGTCCCTGCCCTAGATGACATGCCATGACTTTTGATGCCTTTGACTTTGGGAAAGATTTTTTTCTTTTTTTTTTCCATTTTTTTTAAGCATCCATGCCATGTCTTTTATATCTTCCCCTCCACGTTGTGTCTTGCTCCTTGCAATTTCCACTGCTTTGGCAATGTCTGGAAGCTTAGTTTTGGCATGTTTTGGTATTTTGCACTGCTCTGCTATAATCCCGGTCCATTTCTTAGAGTCACTAAATTGCCCAAATTTCCCAAATTTTTTTTTTTTTCTCCTCCAATTGCAATTCCGTAGCTGGTATCTCCATTCCAGCCTGTTTGAAAGTCCTTCTTTTCTCTTTTGGCCTTCAGCGGGGATCACTTTTGGCAAGCTTTGCTGCATGTGCCTCATTCATAGAATATGGGAAATTTTTTCTTTTTTAATTTTAGTTTTTTTAAGTGTCCATATTATGTTCCTCATACTTCCCCTCCACGTTGTGTCTTGCTCCTTGCAATTTTCCACTGCTTTGGCAATGTCTGGAAGCTTAGTTTTGGCATGTTTTGGTATTTTGCACTGCTCTGCTATAATCCCGGTCCATTTTCTTAGAGTCACTAAATTGCCCAAAATTCCCAAATTTTTTTTTTTTTCTCCTCCAATTGCAATTCCTTAGCTGGTATCTCCATTCCAGCCTGTTTGAAAGTCCTTCTTTTCTCTTTTGGCCTTCAGCGGGGATCAATTCTGGCAAGCTTTGCTGCATGTGCCTCCATTTCTAGAATATGGGAAAATTTTTTTTTTTAATTTTAGATTTTTAAGTGTCCATACCATGTTCCTCTATCCTCTCCTCCACGTTGTGTCTTCCTCCTTGCCATTTTCCCTGCTTTGGCAACGTCTGGGAGCTTAGTTTTGGCATGTTTTGGTCCTTTGCAATGCAGCTCATTTCCTCACAGACCATTTCTTGAAGACACTAAAACTCCCAATTTTCTGCATTTTTTTGGCTTTTTTTCAATTGGATTTCATTTGATCCTATCTCCTTTCCGAGCGTTTGTAAGCCTTTCTTTATGGGGTCGCAAGATTCCGTTTCCTTCCCGAAAGGAAATGAAATTTCCTTTCGGGAAGGGAAACGGAATCTTGCGATTTCAATGGGGACCAAGAGAGGAATCTTTGGTGCATGTCCCTGCCCTAGATGACATGCCATGACTTTTGATGCCTTTGACTTTGGAAAGATTTTTTTCTTTTTTTTTCCATTTTTTTTTAAGCATCCATGCCATGTCTTTTATATCTTCCCCTCCACGTTGTGTCTTGCTCCTTGCAATTTTCCACTGCTTTGGCAATGTCTGGAAGCTTAGTTTTGGCATGTTTTGGTATTTTGCACTGCTCTGCTATAATCCCGGTCCATTTTCTTAGAGTCACTAAATTGCCCAAATTTCCCAAATTTTTTTTTTTTCTCCTCCAATTGCAATTCCTTAGCTGGTATCTCCATTCCAGCCTGTTTGAAAGTCCTTCTTTTCTCTTTTGGCCTTCAGCGGGGATCACTTTTGGCAAGCTTTGCTGCATGTGCCTCCATTTCATAGAATATGGGAAAATTTTTTCTTTTTTAATTTTAGATTTTTAAGTGTCCATACCATGTTCCTCATATCCTCTCCTCCACGTTGTGTCTTGCTCCTTGCCATTTTCCCCTGCTTTGGCAACGTCTGGAGCTTAGTTTTGGCATGTTTTGGTCCTTTGCAATGCAGCTCATTTCCTCACAGACCATTTCTTGAAGACACTAAAACTCCCAATTTTCTGCATTTTTTTGGCTTTTTTTCAATTGGATTTCATTTGATCCTATCTCCTTTCCAGAGCGTTTGTAAGCCTTTCTTTATGGGGTCGCAAGATTCCGTTTCCTTCCCGAAATGAAATGAAATTTCCTTTGGGAAGGGAAACGGAATCTTGCGATTTCAATGGGGACCAAGAGAGGAATCTTTGGTGCATGTCCCTGCCCTAGATGACATGCCATGACTTTTGATGCCTTTGACTTTGGGAAAGATTTTTTTCTTTTTTTTTCCATTTTTTTTAAGCATCCATGCCATGTCTTTTATATCTTCCCTCCACGTTGTGTCTTGCTCCTTGCAATTTTCCACTGCTTTGGCAATGTCTGGAAGCTTAGTTTTGGCATGTTTTGGTATTTTGCACTGCTCTGCTATAATCCGGTCCATTTTCTTAGAGTCACTAAATTGCCCAAATTTCCCAAATTTTTTTTTTTTCTCCTCCAATTGCAATTCCTTAGCTGGTATCTCCATTCCAGCCTGTTTGAAAGTCCTTCTTTTCTCTTTTGGCCTTCAGCGGGGATCACTTTTGGCAAGCTTTGCTGCATGTGCCTCCACTTCATAGAATATGGGGAAAATTTTTTCTTTTTTAATTTTAGGTTTTTTTAAGTGTCCATGCCATGTCTTTCATATCTTCCCCTCCACGTTGTGTCTTGCTCCTTGCAATTTTCCCTGCTTTGGCAATGTCTGGAAGCTTAGTTTTGGCATGTTTTGGTATTTTGCAATGCTCTGCTATAATCACGGTCCATTTTCTTAGAGTCACTAAATTGCCCAAATTTCCAAATTTTTTTTTTTTTTTCTCCTCCAATTGCAATTCCTTAGCTGGTATCTCCATTCCAGCCTGTTTGAAAGTCCTTCTTTTCTGTTTTGGCCTTCAGCGGGGATCAATTCTGGCAAGCTTTGCTGCATGTGCCTCCTTTTCCATGAATATGGGGGAAATTTTTTCTTTTTTAATTTTATTTTTTTTAAGTGTCCATATTATGTTCCTTTACTTCCCCTCCACGTTGTGTCTTGCTCCTTGCAATTTTCCACTGCTTTGGCAATGTCTGGAAGCTTAGTTTTGGCATGTTTTGGTATTTTGCACTGCTCTGCTATAATCCCGGTCCATTTTCTTAGAGTCACTAAATTGCCCAAATTTCCCAAATTTTTTTTTTTTCTCCTCCAATTGCAATTCCTTAGCTGGTATCTCCATTCCAGCCTGTTTGAAAGTCCTTCTTTTCTCTTTTGGCCTTCAGCGGGGATCAATTTTGGCAAGCTTTGCTGCATGTGCCTGCACTTCATAGAATATGGGGAAATTTTTTCTTTTTTAATTTTAGGATTTTTTAAGTGTCCATATTATGTTCCTCATACTTCCTCCACGTTGTGTCTTGCTCCTTGCAATTTTCCCTGCTTTGGCAACGTCTGGGAGCTTAGTTTTGGCATGTTTTGGTCCTTTGCAATGCAGCTCATTTCCTCACAGACCATTTCTTGAAGACACTAAAACTCCCAATTTTCTGCATTTTTTTGGCTTTTTTTCAATTGGATTTCATTTGATCCTATCTCCTTTCCAGAGCGTTTGTAAGCCTTTCTTTATGGGGTCGCAAGATTCCGTTTCCTTCCCGAAAGGAAATGAAACGGAATCTTGCGATTTCAATGGGGACCAAGAGAGGAATCTTTGGTGCATGTCCCTGCCCTAGATGACATGCCATGACTTTTGATGCCTTTGACTTTGGGAAAGATTTTTTTCTTTTTTTTTCCATTTTTTTTAAGCATCCATGCCATGTCTTTTATATCTTCCCCTCCACGTTGTGTCTTGCTCCTTGCAATTTTCCACTGCTTTGGCAATGTCTGGAAGCTTAGTTTTGGCATGTTTTGGTATTTTGCACTGCTCTGCTATAATCCCGGTCCATTTTCTTAGAGTCACTAAATTGCCCAAATTTCCCAAAATTTTTTTTTTTCTCCTCCAATTGCAATTCCTTAGCTGGTATCTCCATTCCAGCCTGTTTGAAAGTCCTTCTTTTCTCTTTTGGCCTTCAGCGGGGATCACTTTTGGCAAGCTTTGCTGCATGTGCCTGCACTTCATAGCATATGGGGAAATTTTTTCTTTTTTATTTTAGTTTTTTTAAGTGTCCATATTATGTTCCTCATACCTTCCCTCCACGTTGTGTCTTGCTCCTTGCAATTTTCCCCTGCTTTGGCAACGTCTGGGAGCTTAGTTTTGGCATGTTTTGGTCCTTTGCAATGCAGCTCATTTCCTCACAGACCATTTCTTGAAGACACTAAAACTCCCAATTTTCTGCATTTTTTTGGCTTTTTTTCAATTGGATTTCATTTGATCCTATCTCCTTTCCAGAGCGTTTGTAAGCCTTTCTTTATGGGGTCGCAAGATTCCGTTTTTTCATTTCATTTCCTTTCGGGAAGGAAACGGAATCTTGCGATTTCAATGGGGACCAAGAGAGGAATCTTTGGTGCATGTCCCTGCCCTAGATGACATGCCATGACTTTTGATGCCTTTGACTTTGGGAAAGATTTTTTTCTTTTTTTTTCCATTTTTTTTAAGCATCCATGCCATGTCTTTTATATCTTCCCCTCCACGTTGTGTCTTGCTCCTTGCAATTTTCCACTGCTTTGGCAATGTCTGGAAGCTTAGTTTTGGCATGTTTTGGTATTTTGCACTGCTCTGCTATAATCCGGTCCATTTTCTTAGAGTCACTAAATTGCCCAAATTTCCCAAATTTTTTTTTTCTCCTCCAATTGCAATTCCTTAGCTGGTATCTCCATTCCAGCCTGTTTGAAAGTCCTTCTTTTCTCTTTTGGCCTTCAGCGGGGATCACTTTTGGCAAGCTTTGCTGCATGTGCCTCCATTTCATAGAATATGGGGGAAATTTTTTCTTTTTTAATTTTAGGATTTTTAAGTGTCCATATTATGTTCCTCATACTTTCCTCCTCCACGTTGTGTCTTGCTCCTTGCATTTTCCCTGCTTTGGCAACGTCTGGGAGCTTAGTTTTGGCATGTTTTGGTCCTTTGCAATGCAGCTCATTTCCTCACAGACCATTTCTTGAAGACACTAAAACTCCCAATTTTCTGCATTTTTTTGGCTTTTTTTCAATTGGATTTCATTTGATCCTATCTCCTTTCCAGAGCGTTTGTAAGCCTTTCTTTATGGGGTCGCAAGATTCCGTTTCCTTCCCGAAAGGAAATGAAATTTCTTTCGGGAAGGAAACGGAATCTTGCGATTTCAATGGGGACCAAGAGAGGAATCTTTGGTGCATGTCCCTGCCCTAGATGACATGCCATGACTTTTGATGCCTTTGACTTTGGGAAAGATTTTTTTCTTTTTTTTTCCATTTTTTTTAAGCATCCATGCCATGTCTTTTATATCTTCCCCTCCACGTTGTGTCTTGCTCCTTGCAATTTTCCACTGCTTTGGCAATGTCTGGAAGCTTAGTTTTGGCATGTTTTGGTATTTTGCACTGCTCTGCTATAATCCCGGTCCATTTTCTTAGAGTCACTAAATTGCCCAAATTTCCCAATTTTTTTTTTTTTCTCCTCCAATTGCAATTCCTTAGCTGGTATCTCCATTCCAGCCTGTTTGAAAGTCCTTCTTTTCTCTTTTGGCCTTCAGCGGGGATCACTTTTGGCAAGCTTTGCTGCATGTGCCTCATTTCATAGAATATGGGAAAATTTTTTCTTTTTTAATTTTAGATTTTTAAGTGTCCATACCATGTTCCTCCATACTCTCCCTCCACGTTGTGTCTTCCTCCTTGCATTTTCCCCTGCTTTGGCAACGTCTGGGAGCTTAGTTTTGGCATGTTTTGGTCCTTTGCAATGCAGCTCATTTCCTCACAGACCATTTCTTGAAGACACTAAAACTCCCAATTTTCTGCATTTTTTTGGCTTTTTTTCAATTGGATTTCATTTGATCCTATCTCCTTTCCAGAGCGTTTGTAAGCCTTTCTTTATGGGGTCGCAAGATTCCGTTTTTTTCATTTCATTTCCTTTCGGGAAGGGAAACGGAATCTTGCGATTTCAATGGGGACCAAGAGAGGAATCTTTGGTGCATGTCCCTGCCCTAGATGACATGCCATGACTTTTGATGCCTTTGACTTTGGGAAAGATTTTTTTCTTTTTTTTTTCCATTTTTTTTAAGCATCCATGCCATGTCTTTTATATCTTCCCCTCCACGTTGTGTCTTGCTCCTTGCAATTTTCCACTGCTTTGGCAATGTCTGGAAGCTTAGTTTTGGCATGTTTTGGTATTTTGCACTGCTCTGCTATAATCCCGGTCCATTTTCTTAGAGTCACTAAATTGCCCAAATTTCCCAAATTTTTTTTTTTTCTCCTCCAATTGCAATTCCTTAGCTGGTATCTCCATTCCAGCCTGTTTGAAAGTCCTTCTTTTCTCTTTTGGCCTTCAGCGGGGATCACTTTTGGCAAGCTTTGCTGCATGTGCCTCCATTTCATAGAATATGGGGAAATTTTTTCTTTTTTAATTTTAGATTTTTAAGTGTCCATACCATGTTCCTCATATCCTCTCCTCCACGTTGTGTCTTGCTCCTTGCCATTTTCCCTGCTTTGGCAACGTCTGGGAGCTTAGTTTTGGCATGTTTTGGTCCTTTGCAATGCAGCTCATTTCCTCACAGACCATTTCTTGAAGACACTAAAACTCCCAATTTTCTGCATTTTTTTGGCTTTTTTTCAATTGGATTTCATTTGATCCTATCTCCTTTCCAGAGCGTTTGTAAGCCTTTCTTTATGGGGTCGCAAGATTCCGTTTCCTTCTTCCTTCCCGAAAGGAAATTGAAACGGAATCTTGCGATTTCAATGGGGACCAAGAGAGGAATCTTTGGTGCATGTCCCTGCCCTAGATGACATGCCATGACTTTTGATGCCTTTGACTTTGGGAAAGATTTTTTTCTTTTTTTTTCCATTTTTTTTAAGCATCCATGCCATGTCTTTTATATCTTCCCTCCACGTTGTGTCTTGCTCCTTGCAATTTTCCACTGCTTTGGCAATGTCTGGAAGCTTAGTTTTGGCATGTTTTGGTATTTTGCACTGCTCTGCTATAATCCCGGTCCATTTTCTTAGAGTCACTAAATTGCCCAAATTTCCCAAATTTTTTTTTTTCTCCTCCAATTGCAATTCCTTAGCTGGTATCTCCATTCCAGCCTGTTTGAAAGTCCTTCTTTTCTCTTTTGGCCTTCAGCGGGGATCACTTTTGGCAAGCTTTGCTGCATGTGCCTGCACTTCATAGCATATGGGGAAATTTTTTCTTTTTTAATTTTAGATTTTTTAAGTGTCCATATTATGTTCCTCATACCTTCCTCCACGTTGTGTCTTGCTCCTTGCAATTTTCCCCTGCTTTGGCAACGTCTGGGAGCTTAGTTTTGGCATGTTTTGGTCCTTTGCAATGCAGCTCATTTCCTCACAGACCATTTCTTGAAGACACTAAAACTCCCAATTTTCTGCATTTTTTTGGCTTTTTTTCAATTGGATTTCATTTGATCCTATCTCCTTTCCAGAGCGTTTGTAAGCCTTTCTTTATGGGGTCGCAAGATTCCGTTTTTTCATTTCATTTCCTTTTGGGAAGGGAAACGGAATCTTGCGATTTCAATGGGGACCAAGAGAGGAATCTTTGGTGCATGTCCCTGCCCTAGATGACATGCCATGACTTTTGATGCCTTTGACTTTGGGAAAGATTTTTTTCTTTTTTTTTTTCCATTTTTTTTAAGCATCCATGCCATGTCTTTTATATCTTCCCCTCCACGTTGTGTCTTGCTCCTTGCAATTTTCCACTGCTTTGGCAATGTCTGGAAGCTTAGTTTTGGCATGTTTTGGTATTTTGCACTGCTCTGCTATAATCCCGGTCCATTTTCTTAGAGTCACTAAATTGCCCAAATTTCCCAAATTTTTTTTTTTTTCTCCTCCAATTGCAATTCCGTAGCTGGTATCTCCATTCCAGCCTGTTTGAAAGTCCTTCTTTTCTCTTTTGGCCTTCAGCGGGGATCAATTCTGGCAAGCTTTGCTGCATGTGCCTCCTTTCATAGAATATGGGAAATTTTTTCTTTTTAATTTTAGGTTTTTTTAAGTGTCCATATTATGTTCCTCATACTTCCCCTCCACGTTGTGTCTTGCTCCTTGCAATTTTCCACTGCTTTGGCAATGTCTGGAAGCTTAGTTTTGGCATGTTTTGGTATTTTGCACTGCTCTGCTATAATCCCGGTCCATTTTCTTAGAGTCACTAAATTGCCCAAATTTCCCAAATTTTTTTTTTTTTCTCCTCCAATTGCAATTCCTTAGCTGTATCTCCATTCCAGCCTGTTTGAAAGTCCTTCTTTTCTATTTTGGCCTTCAGCGGGGATCAATTCTGGCAAGCTTTGCTGCATGTGCCTCCATTTCTTAGAATATGGGAAATTTTTTTCTTTTTTAATTTTAGATTTTTAAGTGTCCATACCATGTTCCTCATATCCTCTCCTCCACGTTGTGTCTTGCTCCTTGCCATTTTCCCTGCTTTGGCAACGTCTGGGAGCTTAGTTTTGGCATGTTTTGGTCCTTTGCAATGCAGCTCATTTCCTCACAGACCATTTCTTGAAGACACTAAAACTCCCAATTTTCTGCATTTTTTTGGCTTTTTTTCAATTGGATTTCATTTGATCCTATCTCCTTTCCAGAGCGTTTGTAAGCCTTTCTTTATGGGGTCGCAAGATTCCGTTTCCTTCCCGAAAGGAAATGAAATTTCCTTTCGGAAGGGAAACGGAATCTTGCGATTTCAATGGGGACCAAGAGAGGAATCTTTGGTGCATGTCCCTGCCCTAGATGACATGCCATGACTTTTGATGCCTTTGACTTTGGGAAAGATTTTTTTCTTTTTTTTTCCATTTTTTTTAAGCATCCATGCCATGTCTTTTATATCTTCCCCTCCACGTTGTGTCTTGCTCCTTGCAATTTTCCACTGCTTTGGCAATGTCTGGAAGCTTAGTTTTGGCATGTTTTGGTATTTTGCACTGCTCTGCTATAATCCCGGTCCATTTTCTTAGAGTCACTAAATTGCCCAAATTTCCCAAATTTTTTTTTTTTCTCCTCCAATTGCAATTCCTTAGCTGGTATCTCCATTCCAGCCTGTTTGAAAGTCCTTCTTTTCTGTTTTGGCCTTCAGCGGGGATCACTTTTGGCAAGCTTTGCTGCATGTGCCTCCATTTCATAGAATATGGGAAAATTTTTTCTTTTTTAATTTTAGATTTTTAAGTGTCCATACCATGTTCCTCATATCCTCTCCTCCACGTTGTGTCTTCCTCCTTGCCATTTTCCCCTGCTTTGGCAACGTCTGGGAGCTTAGTTTTGGCATGTTTTGGTCCTTTGCAATGCAGCTCATTTCCTCACAGACCATTTCTTGAAGACACTAAAACTCCCAATTTTCTGCATTTTTTTGGCTTTTTTTCAATTGGATTTCATTTGATCCTATCTCCTTTCCAGAGCGTTTGTAAGCCTTTCTTTATGGGGTCGCAAGATTCCGTTTTTTCATTTCATTCCTTTCGGAAGGGAAACGGAATCTTGCGATTTCAATGGGGACCAAGAGAGGAATCTTTGGTGCATGTCCCTGCCCTAGATGACATGCCATGACTTTTGATGCCTTTGACTTTGGGAAAGATTTTTTTCTTTTTTTTTTCCATTTTTTTTAAGCATCCATGCCATGTCTTTTATATCTTCCCCTCCACGTTGTGTCTTGCTCCTTGCAATTTTCCACTGCTTTGGCAATGTCTGGAAGCTTAGTTTTGGCATGTTTTGGTATTTTGCACTGCTCTGCTATAATCCCGGTCCATTTTCTTAGAGTCACTAAATTGCCCAAATTTCCCAAATTTTTTTTTTTTCTCCTCCAATTGCAATTCCTTAGCTGGTATCTCCATTCCAGCCTGTTTGAAAGTCCTTCTTTTCTCTTTTGGCCTTCAGCGGGGATCAATTTTGGCAAGCTTTGCTGCATGTGCCTGCACTTCATAGCATATGGGAAAATTTTTTCTTTTTTAATTTTAGATTTTTTTAAGTGTCCATATTATGTTCCTCATACCTTCCCCTCCACGTTGTGTCTTGCTCCTTGCAATTTTCCCCTGCTTTGGCAACGTCTGGGAGCTTAGTTTTGGCATGTTTTGGTCCTTTGCAATGCAGCTCATTTCCTCACAGACCATTTCTTGAAGACACTAAAACTCCCAATTTTCTGCATTTTTTTGGCTTTTTTTCAATTGGATTTCATTTGATCCTATCTCCTTTCCAGAGCGTTTGTAAGCCTTTCTTTATGGGGTCGCAAGATTCCGTTTCCTTCCCGAAAGGAAATGAAACGGAATCTTGCGATTTCAATGGGACCAAGAGAGGAATCTTTGGTGCATGTCCCTGCCCTAGATGACATGCCATGACTTTTGATGCCTTTGACTTTGGGAAAGATTTTTTTCTTTTTTTTTTCCATTTTTTTTAAGCATCCATGCCATGTCTTTTATATCTTCCCCTCCACGTTGTGTCTTGCTCCTTGCAATTTTCCACTGCTTTGGCAATGTCTGGAAGCTTAGTTTTGGCATGTTTTGGTATTTTGCACTGCTCTGCTATAATCCCGGTCCATTTACTTAGAGTCACTAAATTGCCCAAATTTCCCAAATTTTTTTTTTTCTCCTCCAATTGCAATTCCTTAGCTGGTATCTCCATTCCAGCCTGTTTGAAAGTCCTTCTTTTCTCTTTTGGCCTTCAGCGGGGATCACTTTTGGCAAGCTTTGCTGCATGTGCCTGCACTTCATAGCATATGGGGAAATTTTTTCTTTTTTATTTTTAGGTTTTTTAAGTGTCCATATTATGTTCCTCATACCTTCCGCTCCACGTTGTGCCTTGCTCCTTGCAATTTTCCCCTGCTTTGGCAACGTCTGGGAGCTTAGTTTTGGCATGTTTTGGTCCTTTGCAATGCAGCTCATTTCCTCACAGACCATTTCTTGAAGACACTAAAACTCCCAATTTTCTGCATTTTTTTGGCTTTTTTTCAATTGATTTCATTTGATCCTATCTCCTTTCCAGAGCGTTTGTAAGCCTTTCTTTATGGGGTCGCAAGATTCCGTTTTTTCATTTCATTTCTTTTTGGGAAGGGAAACGGAATCTTGCGATTTCAATGGGGACCAAGAGAGGAATCTTTGGTGCATGTCCCTGCCCTAGATGACATGCCATGACTTTTGATGCCTTTGACTTTGGGAAAGATTTTTTCTTTTTTTTTCCATTTTTTTTAAGCATCCATGCCATGTCTTTTATATCTTCCCCTCCACGTTGTGTCTTGCTCCTTGCAATTTTCCACTGCTTTGGCAATGTCTGGAAGCTTAGTTTTGGCATGTTTTGGTATTTTGCACTGCTCTGCTATAATCCCGGTCCATTTTCTTAGAGTCACTAAATTGCCCAAATTTCCCAAATTTTTTTTTTTTCTCCTCCAATTGCAATTCCTTAGCTGGTATCTCCATTCCAGCCTGTTTGAAAGTCCTTCTTTTCTCTTTTGGCCTTCAGCGGGGATCACTTTTGGCAAGCTTTGCTGCATGTGCCTGCACTTCATAGCATATGGGGAAATTTTTTCTTTTTTAATTTTAGATTTTTAAGTGTCCATACCATGTTCCTCATACCTTCCTCCTCCACGTTGTGTCTTGCTCCTTGCAATTTTCCCCTGCTTTGGCAACGTCTGGGAGCTTAGTTTTGGCATGTTTTGGTCCTTTGCAATGCAGCTCATTTCCTCACAGACCATTTCTTGAAGACACTAAAACTCCCAATTTTCTGCATTTTTTTGGCTTTTTTTCAATTGGATTTCATTTGATCCTATCTCCTTTCCAGAGCGTTTGTAAGCCTTTCTTTATGGGGTCGCAAGATTCCGTTTCCTTCCCGAAAGGAAATGAAATTCCTTTCGGGAAGGGAAACGGAATCTTGCGATTTCAATGGGGACCAAGAGAGGAATCTTTGGTGCATGTCCCTGCCCTAGATGACATGCCATGACTTTTGATGCCTTTGACTTTGGGAAAGATTTTTTTTCTTTTTTTTTCCATTTTTTTTAAGCATCCATGCCATGTCTTTTATATCTTCCCCTCCACGTTGTGTCTTGCTCCTTGCAATTTTCCACTGCTTTGGCAATGTCTGGAAGCTTAGTTTTGGCATGTTTTGGTATTTTGCACTGCTCTGCTATAATCCCGGTCCATTTTCTTAGAGTCACTAAATTGCCCAAATTTCCCAAATTTTTTTTTTTCTCCTCCAATTGCAATTCCTTAGCTGGTATCTCCATTCCAGCCTGTTTGAAAGTCCTTCTTTCTCTTTTGGCCTTCAGCGGGGATCACTTTTGGCAAGCTTTGCTGCATGTGCCTCCATTTCATAGAATATGGGAAAATTTTTTCTTTTTTAATTTTAGATTTTTAAGTGTCCATACCATGTTCCTCATATCCTCTCCTCCACGTTGTGTCTTCCTCCTTGCCATTTTCCCCTGCTTTGGCAACGTCTGGGAGCTTAGTTTTGGCATGTTTTGGTCCTTTGCAATGCAGCTCATTTCCTCACAGACCATTTCTTGAAGACACTAAAACTCCCAATTTTCTGCATTTTTTTGGCTTTTTTTCAATTGGATTTCATTTGATCCTATCTCCTTTCCAGAGCGTTTGTAAGCCTTTCTTTATGGGGTCGCAAGATTCCGTTTTTCATTTCATTTCCTTTCGGGAAGGGAAACGGAATCTTGCGATTTCAATGGGGACCAAGAGAGGAATCTTTGGTGCATGTCCCTGCCCTAGATGACATGCCATGACTTTTGATGCCTTTGACTTTGGGAAAGATTTTTTTTCTTTTTTTTCCATTTTTTTTAAGCATCCATGCCATGTCTTTTATATCTTCCCCTCCACGTTGTGTCTTGCTCCTTGCAATTTTCCACTGCTTTGGCAATGTCTGGAAGCTTAGTTTTGGCATGTTTTGGTATTTTGCACTGCTCTGCTATAATCCCGGTCCATTTTCTTAGAGTCACTAAATTGCCCAAATTTCCCAATTTTTTTTTTTTCTCCTCCAATTGCAATTCCTTAGCTGGTATCTCCATTCCAGCCTGTTTGAAAGTCCTTCTTTTCTCTTTTGGCCTTCAGCGGGGATCACTTTTGGCAAGCTTTGCTGCATGTGCCTGCACTTCATAGAATATGGGGAAATTTTTTCTTTTTTTATTTTAGATTTTTAAGTGTCCATACCATGTTCCTCATATCCTCTCCTCCACGTTGTGTCTTCCTCCTTGCCATTTTCCCCTGCTTTGGCAACGTCTGGGAGCTTAGTTTTGGCATGTTTTGGTCCTTTGCAATGCAGCTCATTTCCTCACAGACCATTTCTTGAAGACACTAAAACTCCCAATTTTCTGCATTTTTTTGGCTTTTTTTCAATTGGATTTCATTTGATCCTATCTCCTTTCCAGAGCGTTTGTAAGCCTTTCTTTATGGGGTCGCAAGATTCCGTTCCTTCCCGAAAGGAAATGAAATGGAATCTTGCGATTTCAATGGGGACCAAGAGAGGAATCTTTGGTGCATGTCCCTGCCCTAGATGACATGCCATGACTTTTGATGCCTTTGACTTTGGGAAAGATTTTTTTCTTTTTTTTTTCCATTTTTTTTAAGCATCCATGCCATGTCTTTTATATCTTCCCCTCCACGTTGTGTCTTGCTCCTTGCAATTTTCCACTGCTTTGGCAATGTCTGGAAGCTTAGTTTTGGCATGTTTTGGTATTTTGCACTGCTCTGCTATAATCCCGGTCCATTTTCTTAGAGTCACTAAATTGCCCAAATCTCCCAAATTTTTTTTTTTCTCCTCCAATTGCAATTCCTTAGCTGGTATCTCCATTCCAGCCTGTTTGAAAGTCCTTCTTTTCTCTTTTGGCCTTCAGCGGGGATCACTTTTGGCAAGCTTTGCTGCATGTGCCTGCACTTCATAGAATATGGGGAAATTTTTTCTTTTTTATTTTTAGGTTTTTTTAAGTGTCCATATTATGTTCCTCATACCTTCCGCTCCACGTTGTGCCTTGCTCGTTGCAATTTTCCCCTGCTTTGGCAACGTCTGGGAGCTTAGTTTTGGCATGTTTTGGTCCTTTGCAATGCAGCTCATTTCCTCACAGACCATTTCTTGAAGACACTAAAACTCCCAATTTTCTGCATTTGTTTGGCTTTTTTTCAATTGGATTTCATTTGATCCTATCTCCTTTCCAGAGCGTTTGTAAGCCTTTCTTTATGGGGTCGCAAGATTCCGTTTTTTCATTTCATTTCTTTTGGGAAGGGAAACGGAATCTTGCGATTTCAATGGGGACCAAGAGAGGAATCTTTGGTGCATGTCCCTGCCCTAGATGACATGCCATGACTTTTGATGCCTTTGACTTTGGGAAAGATTTTTTTTCTTTTTTTTTTCCATTTTTTTTAAGCATCCATGCCATGTCTTTTATATCTTCCCCTCCACGTTGTGTCTTGCTCCTTGCAATTTTCCACTGCTTTGGCAATGTCTGGAAGCTTAGTTTTGGCATGTTTTGGTATTTTGCACTGCTCTGCTATAATCCCGGTCCATTTTCTTAGAGTCACTAGATTTCCCAAATTTCCAAATTTTTTTTTTTTTCTCCTCCAATTGCAATTCCTTAGCTGGTATCTCCATTCCAGCCTGTTTGAAAGTCCTTCTTTTCTCTTTTGGCCTTCAGCGGGGATCACTTTTGGCAAGCTTTGCTGCATGTGCCTCCATTTCATAGAATATGGGAAAATTTTTTCTTTTTTAATTTTAGGTTTTTTTGAGTGTCCATATTATGTTCCTCGTACGTTCCCCTCCACGTTGTGCCTTGCTCCTTGCAATTTTCCACTGCTTTGGCAATGTCTGGAAGCTTAGTTTTGGCATGTTTTGGTATTTTGCACTGCTCTGCTATAATCCCGGTCCATTTTCTTAGAGTCACTAAATTGCCCAAATTTCCCAAATTTTTTTTTTTTCTCCTCCAATTGCAATTCCTTAGCTGGTATCTCCATTCCAGCCAGTTTGAAAGTCCTTCTTTTCTCTTTTGGCCTTCAGCGGGGATCACTTTTGGCAAGCTTTGCTGCATGTGCCTGCACTTCATAGCATATGGGGAAATTTTTTCTTTTTTAATTTTAGGATTTTTTAACTGTCCATATTATGTTCCTCATACCTTCCGCTCCACGTTGCGCCTTGCTCCTTGCAATTTTCCCCTGCTTTGGCAACGTCTGGGAGCTTAGTTTTGGCATGTTTTGGTCCTTTGCAATGCAGCTCATTTCCTCCCAGACCATTTCTTGAAGACACTAAAACTCCCCAATTTTCTGCATTTTTTTGGCTTTTTTTCAATTGGATTTCATTTGATCCTATCTCCTTTCCAGAGCGTTTGTAAGCCTTTCTTTATGGGGTCGCAAGATTCCGTTTCCTTCCCGAAAGGAAATGAAATTTCCTTTCGGGAAGGGAAACGGAATCTTGAGATTTCAATGGGGACCAAGAGAGGAATCTTTGGTGCATGTCCCTGCCCCAGATGACAGGCCATGACTTTTGATGCCTTTGACTTTGGGAAAGATTTTTTTCTTTTTATTTCCATTTTTTTTAAGCATCCATGCCATGTCTTTTATATCTTCTCCTCCACGTTGTGTCTTGCTCCTTGCCATTTTCCACTGCTTTGGCAATGTCTGGAAGCTTAGTTTTGGCATGTTTTGGTATTTTGCACTGCTCTGCTATAATCCCGGTCCATTTTCTTAGAGTCACTAAATTGCCCAAATTTCCAAAATTTTTTTTTTTTCTCCTCCAATTGCAATTCCGTAGCTGGTATCTCCATTCCAGCCTGTTTGAAAGTCCTTCTTTTCTCTTTTGGCCTTCAGCGGGGATCACTTTTGGCAAGCTTTGCTGCATGTGCCTCCATTTCATAGAATATGGGAAAATTTTTTCTTTTTTAATTTTAGATTTTTAAGTGTCCAAACCATGTTCCTCATACCTTCTCCTCCATGTTGTGTCTTCCTCCTTTCAATTTTCCACTGCTTTGGCAACGTCTGGGAGCTTAGTTTTGGCATGTTTTGGTCCTTTGCAATGCAGCTCATTTCCTCACAGACCATTTCTTGAAGACACTAAAACTCCCAATTTTCTGCATTTTTTTGGCTTTTTTTCAATTGGATTTCATTTGATCCTATCTCCTTTCCAGAGCGTTTGTAAGCCTTTCTTTATGGGGTCGCAAGATTCCGTTTTTTCATTTCATTTCCTTTTGGGAAGGGAAAAACGGAATTTTGCGATTTCAATGGGGACCAAGAGAGGAATCTTTGGTGCATGTCCCTGCCCTAGATGACATGCCATGACTTTTGATGCCTTTGACTTTGGGAAAGATTTTTTTTCTTTTTTTTTTCCATTTTTTTTAAGCATCCATGCCATGTCTTTTATATCTTCCCCTCCACGTTGTGTCTTGCTCCTTGCAATTTTCCACTGCTTTGGCAATGTCTGGAAGCTTAGTTTTGGCATGTTTTGGTATTTTGCACTGCTCTGCTATAATCCCGGTCCATTTTCTTAGAGTCACTAAATTGCCCAAATTTCCCAAATTTTTTTTTTTTCTCCTCCAATTGCAATTCCGTAGCTGGTATCTCCATTCCACCTGTTTGAAAGTCCTTCTTTTCTCTTTTGGCCTTAAGCAGGGATCAGTTCTGGCAAGCTTTGCTGCATGTGCCTCCATTTCCGAGAATATGGGGAAATTTTTTCTTTTTTAATTTTAGGTTTTTTTTAAGTGTCCCTATTATGTTCCTCATACATTCCCCTCCACGTTGTGTCTTCCTCCTTGCAATTTTCCACTGCTTTGGCAATGTCTGGAAGCTTAGTTTTGGCATGTTTTGGTATTTTGCACTGCTCTGCTATAATCCCGGTCCATTTTCTTAGAGTCACCTAAATTGCCCAAATCTCCCAAATTTTTTTTTTCTTCTCCTCCAATTGCAATTCCTTAGCTTGTATCTCCATTCCAGCCTGTTTGAAAGTCCTTCTTTTCTATTTTGGCCTTCAGCGGGGATCAATTCTGGCAAGCTTTGCTGCATGTGCCTCCATTTCTTAGAATATGGGAAAATTTTTTCTTTTTTAATTTTAGATTTTTAAGTGTCCATACCATGTTCCTCATATCCTCTCCTCCACGTTGTGTCTTCCTCCTTGCCATTTTCCCCTGCTTTGGCAACGTCTGGGAGCTTAGTTTTGGCATGTTTTGGTCCTTTGCAATGCAGCTCATTTCCTCACAGACCATTTCTTGAAGACACTAAAACTCCCAATTTTCTGCATTTTTTTGGCTTTTTTTCAATTGGATTTCATTTGATCCTATCTCCTTTCCAGAGCGTTTGTAAGCCTTTCTTTATGGGGTCGCAAGATTCCGTTTCCTTCCGAAAGGAAATGAAATTTCCTTTCGGGAAGGGAAACGGAATCTTGCGATTTCAATGGGGACCAAGAGAGGAATCTTTGGTGCATGTCCCTGCCCTAGATGACATGCCATGACTTTTGATGCCTTTGACTTTGGGAAAGATTTTTTTCTTTTTTTTTCCATTTTTTTTAAGCATCCATGCCATGTCTTTTATATCTTCCCCTCCACGTTGTGTCTTGCTCCTTGCAATTTTCCACTGCTTTGGCAATGTCTGGAAGCTTAGTTTTGGCATGTTTTGGTATTTTGCACTGCTCTGCTATAATCCCGGTCCATTTTCTTAGAGTCACTAAATTGCCCAAATTTCCCAAATTTTTTTTTTTCTCCTCCAATTGCAATTCCGTAGCTGGTATCTCCATTCCAGCCTGTTTGAAAGTCCTTCTTTTCTGTTTTGGCCTTCAGCGGGGATCAATTTTGGCAAGCTTTGCTGCATGTGCCTCCTTTTCATAGAATATGGGGAAATTTTTTCTTTTTTAATTTTAGGTTTTTTTAAGTGTCCATATTATGTTCCTCATACCTTCCCCTCCACGTTGTGTCTTGCTCCTTGCAATTTTCCACTGCTTTGGCAATGTCTGGAAGCTTAGTTTTGGCATGTTTTGGTATTTTGCACTGCTCTGCTATAATCCCGGTCCATTTTCTTAGAGTCACTAAATTGCCCAAATTTCCCAAATTTTTTTTTTTTCTCCTCCAATTGCAATTCCTTAGCTGGTATCTCCATTCCAGCCTGTTTGAAAGTCCTTCTTTTCTCTTTTGGCCTTCAGCGGGGATCATTTTGGCAAGCTTTGCTGCATGTGCCTCCATTTCATAGAATATGGGAAATTTTTTTCTTTTTTAATTTTAGATTTTTAAGTGTCCATACCATGTTCCTCATATCCTCTCCTCCACGTTGTGTCTTCCTCCTTGCCATTTTCCCCTGCTTTGGCAACGTCTGGGAGCTTAGTTTTGGCATGTTTTGGTCCTTTGCAATGCAGCTCATTTCCTCACAGACCATTTCTTGAAGACACTAAAACTCCCAATTTTCTGCATTTTTTTGGCTTTTTTTCAATTGGATTTCATTTGATCCTATCTCCTTTCCAGAGCGTTTGTAAGCCTTTCTTTATGGGGTCGCAAGATTCCGTTTTTTCATTTCATTTCCTTTCGGGAAGGGAAACGGAATCTTGCGATTTCAATGGGGACCAAGAGAGGAATCTTTGGTGCATGTCCCTGCCCTAGATGACATGCCATGACTTTTGATGCCTTTGACTTTGGGAAAGATTTTTTTCTTTTTTTTTCCATTTTTTTTAAGCATCCATGCCATGTCTTTTATATCTTCCCCTCCACGTTGTGTCTTGCTCCTTGCAATTTTCCACTGCTTTGGCAATGTCTGGAAGCTTAGTTTTGGCATGTTTTGGTATTTTGCACTGCTCTGCTATAATCCCGGTCCATTTTCTTAGAGTCACTAAATTGCCCAAATTTCCCAAATTTTTTTTTTTTCTCCTCCAATTGCAATTCCTTAGCTGGTATCTCCATTCCAGCCTGTTTGAAAGTCCTTCTTTTCTCTTTTGGCCTTCAGCGGGGATCACTTTTGGCAAGCTTTGCTGCATGTGCCTGCACTTCATAGCATATGGGGAAATTTTTTCTTTTTTAATTTTAGATTTTTAAGTGTCCATACCATGTTCCTCATATCCTCTCCTCCACGTTGTGTCTTGCTCCTTGCCATTTTCCCCTGCTTTGGCAACGTCTGGGAGCTTAGTTTTGGCATGTTTTGGTCCTTTGCAATGCAGCTCATTTCCTCACAGACCATTTCTTGAAGACACTAAAACTCCCAATTTTCTGCATTTTTTTGGCTTTTTTTCAATTGGATTTCATTTGATCCTATCTCCTTTCCAGAGCGTTTGTAAGCCTTTCTTTATGGGGTCGCAAGATTCCGTTTCCTTCCCGAAAGGAAATGAAACGGAATCTTGCGATTTCAATGGGGACCAAGAGAGGAATCTTTGGTGCATGTCCCTGCCCTAGATGACATGCCATGACTTTTGATGCCTTTGACTTTGGGAAAGATTTTTTTCTTTTTTTTTTCCATTTTTTTTAAGCATCCATGCCATGTCTTTTATATCTTCCCCTCCACGTTGTGTCTTGCTCCTTGCAATTTTCCACTGCTTTGGCAATGTCTGGAAGCTTAGTTTTGGCATGTTTTGGTATTTTGCACTGCTCTGCTATAATCCCGGTCCATTTTCTTAGAGTCACTAAATTGCCCAAATTTCCCAAATTTTTTTTTTTTCTCCTCCAATTGCAATTCCTTAGCTGGTATCTCCATTCCAGCCTGTTTGAAAGTCCTTCTTTTCTCTTTTGGCCTTCAGCGGGGATCACTTTTGGCAAGCTTTGCTGCATGTGCCTGCACTTCATAGCATATGGGAAATTTTTTCTTTTTTAATTTTAGATTTTTTAAGTGTCCATATTATGTTCCTCATACCTTCCGCTCCACGTTGTGTCTTGCTCCTTGCAATTTTCCCCTGCTTTGGCAACGTCTGGGAGCTTAGTTTTGGCATGTTTTGGTCCTTTGCAATGCAGCTCATTTCCTCACAGACCATTTCTTGAAGACACTAAAACTCCCAATTTTCTGCATTTTTTTGGCTTTTTTTCAATTGGATTTCATTTGATCCTATCTCCTTTCCAGAGCGTTTGTAAGCCTTTCTTTATGGGGTCGCAAGATTCCGTTTCCTTCCCGAAAGGAAATGAAATTTCCTTTCGGGAAGGGAAACGGAATCTTGCGATTTCAATGGGGACCAAGAGAGGAATCTTTGGTGCATGTCCCTGCCCTAGATGACATGCCATGACTTTTGATGCCTTTGACTTTGGGAAAGATTTTTTTCTTTTTTTTTCCATTTTTTTTAAGCATCCATGCCATGTCTTTTATATCTTCCCCTCCACGTTGTGTCTTGCTCCTTGCAATTTTCCACTGCTTTGGCAATGTCTGGAAGCTTAGTTTTGGCATGTTTTGGTATTTTGCACTGCTCTGCTATAATCCCGGTCCATTTTCTTAGAGTCACTAAATTGCCCAAATTTCCCAAATTTTTTTTTTTTCTCCTCCAATTGCAATTCCTTAGCTGGTATCTCCATTCCAGCCTGTTTGAAAGTCCTTCTTTTCTCTTTTGGCCTTCAGCGGGGATCACTTTTGGCAAGCTTTGCTGCATGTGCCTCCATTTCATAGAATATGGGAAAATTTTTTCTTTTTTAATTTTAGATTTTTAAGTGTCCATACCATGTTCCTCATACCTTCTCCTCCACGTTGTGTCTTCCTCCTTGCATTTTCCCCTGCTTTGGCAACGTCTGGGAGCTTAGTTTTGGCATGTTTTGGTCCTTTGCAATGCAGCTCATTTCCTCACAGACCATTTCTTGAAGACACTAAAACTCCCAATTTTCTGCATTTTTTTGGCTTTTTTTCAATTGGATTTCATTTGATCCTATCTCCTTTCCAGAGCGTTTGTAAGCCTTTCTTTATGGGGTCGCAAGATTCCGTTTCCTTCCCGAAAGGAAATGAAATTTCCTTTCGGGAAGGGAAACGGAATCTTGCGATTTCAATGGGGACCAAGAGAGGAATCTTTGGTGCATGTCCCTGCCCTAGATGACATGCCATGACTTTTGATGCCTTTGACTTTGGGAAAGATTTTTTTCTTTTTTTTTCCATTTTTTTTAAGCATCCATGCCATGTCTTTTATATCTTCCCCTCCACGTTGTGTCTTGCTCCTTGCAATTTTCCACTGCTTTGGCAATGTCTGGAAGCTTAGTTTTGGCATGTTTTGGTATTTTGCACTGCTCTGCTATAATCCCGGTCCATTTTCTTAGAGTCACTAAATTGCCCAAATTTCCCAAATTTTTTTTTTTTCTCCTCCAATTGCAATTCCGTAGCTGGTATCTCCATTCCAGCCTGTTTGAAAGTCCTTCTTTTCTGTTTTGGCCTTCAGCGGGATCAATTTTGGCAAGCTTTGCTGCATGTGCCTCCTTTTCATAGAATATGGGAAATTTTTTCTTTTTTAATTTTAGGTTTTTTTAAGTGTCCATATTATGTTCCTCATACCTTCCCCTCCACGTTGTGCCTTGCTCCTTGCAATTTTCCACTGCTTTGGCAATGTCTGGAGCTTAGTTTTGGCATGTTTTGGTATTTTGCACTGCTCTGCTATAATCCCGGACCATTTTCTTAGAGTCACTAAATTGCCCAAATTTCCCAAATTTTTTTTTTCTTCTCCTCCAATTGCAATTCCTTAGCTGGTATCTCCATTCCAGCCTGTTTGAAAGTCCTTCTTTTCTCTTTTGGCCTTCAGCGGGGATCAATTCTGGCAAGCTTTGCTGCATGTGCCTCCATTTCTTAGAATATGGGAAATTTTTTCTTTTTTAATTTTAGATTTTTAAGTGTCCATACCATGTTCCTCATATCCTCTCCTCCACGTTGTGTCTTCCTCCTTGCCATTTTCCCCTGCTTTGGCAACGTCTGGGAGCTTAGTTTTGGCATGTTTTGGTCCTTTGCAATGCAGCTCATTTCCTCACAGACCATTTCTTGAAGACACTAAAACTCCCAATTTTCTGCATTTTTTTGGCTTTTTTTCAATTGGATTTCATTTGATCCTATCTCCTTTCCAGAGCGTTTGTAAGCCTTTCTTTATGGGGTCGCAAGATTCCGTTTTTTCATTTCATTTCCTTTCGGGAAGGAAACGGAATCTTGCGATTTCAATGGGGACCAAGAGAGGAATCTTTGGTGCATGTCCCTGCCCTAGATGACATGCCATGACTTTTGATGCCTTTGACTTTGGGAAAGATTTTTTTCTTTTTTTTTCCATTTTTTTTAAGCATCCATGCCATGTCTTTTATATCTTCCCCTCCACGTTGTGTCTTGCTCCTTGCAATTTTCCACTGCTTTGGCAATGTCTGGAAGCTTAGTTTTGGCATGTTTTGGTATTTTGCACTGCTCTGCTATAATCCCGGTCCATTTTCTTAGAGTCACTAAATTGCCCAAATTTCCCAAATTTTTTTTTTTTCTCCTCCAATTGCAATTCCTTAGCTGGTATCTCCATTCCAGCCTGTTTGAAAGTCCTTCTTTTCTCTTTTGGCCTTCAGCGGGGATCACTTTTGGCAAGCTTTGCTGCATGTGCCTGCACTTCATAGCATATGGGAAAATTTTTTCTTTTTTTATTTTAGATTTTTAAGTGTCCATACCATGTTCCTCATATCCTCTCCTCCACGTTGTGTCTTCCTCCTTGCCATTTTCCCCTGCTTTGGCAACGTCTGGGAGCTTAGTTTTGGCATGTTTTGGTCCTTTGCAATGCAGCTCATTTCCTCACAGACCATTTCTTGAAGACACTAAAACTCCCAATTTTCTGCATTTTTTTGGCTTTTTTTCAATTGGATTTCATTTGATCCTATCTCCTTTCCAGAGCGTTTGTAAGCCTTTCTTTATGGGGTCGCAAGATTCCGTTTCCTTCCCGAAAGGAAATGAAATTTCCTTTCGGGAAGGGAAACGGAATCTTGCGATTTCAATGGGGACCAAGAGAGGAATCTTTGGTGCATGTCCCTGCCCTAGATGACATGCCATGACTTTTGATGCCTTTGACTTTGGGAAAGATTTTTTTCTTTTTTTTTCCATTTTTTTTTAAGCATCCATGCCATGTCTTTTATATCTTCCCCTCCACGTTGTGTCTTGCTCCTTGCAATTTTCCACTGCTTTGGCAATGTCTGGAAGCTTAGTTTTGGCATGTTTTGGTATTTTGCACTGCTCTGCTATAATCCCGGTCCATTTTCTTAGAGTCACTAAATTGCCCAAATTTCCCAAATTTTTTTTTTTTCTCCTCCAATTGCAATTCCTTAGCTGGTATCTCCATTCCAGCCTGTTTGAAAGTCCTTCTTTTCTCTTTTGGCCTTCAGCGGGGATCACTTTTGGCAAGCTTTGCTGCATGTGCCTGCACTTCATAGCATATGGGAAAATTTTTTCTTTTTTAATTTTAGATTTTTAAGTGTCCATACCATGTTCCTCTATCCTCTCCTCCACGTTGTGTCTTGCTCCTTGCCATTTTCCCCTGCTTTGGCAACGTCTGGGAGCTTAGTTTTGGCATGTTTTGGTCCTTTGCAATGCAGCTCATTTCCTCACAGACCATTTCTTGAAGACACTAAAACTCCCAATTTTCTGCATTTTTTTGGCTTTTTTTCAATTGGATTTCATTTGATCCTATCTCCTTTCCAGAGCGTTTGTAAGCCTTTCTTTATGGGGTCGCAAGATTCCGTTTCCTTCCCGAAAGGAAATGAAATTTCCTTTCGGGAAGGAAACGGAATCTTGCGATTTCAATGGGGACCAAGAGAGGAATCTTTGGTGCATGTCCCTGCCCTAGATGACATGCCATGACTTTTGATGCCTTTGACTTTGGGAAAGATTTTTTTCTTTTTTTTTCCATTTTTTTTAAGCATCCATGCCATGTCTTTTATATCTTCCCCTCCACGTTGTGTCTTGCTCCTTGCAATTTTCCACTGCTTTGGCAATGTCTGGAAGCTTAGTTTTGGCATGTTTTGGTATTTTGCACTGCTCTGCTATAATCCCGGTCCATTTTCTTAGAGTCACTAAATTGCCCAAATTTCCCAAATTTTTTTTTTTTCTCCTCCAATTGCAATTCCTTAGCTGGTATCTCCATTCCAGCCTGTTTGAAAGTCCTTCTTTTCTCTTTTGGCCTTCAGCGGGGATCACTTTTGGCAAGCTTTGCTGCATGTGCCTCCATTTCATAGAATATGGGAAAATTTTTTTTCTTTTTAATTTTAGGTTTTTTTAAGTGTCCATATTATGTTCCTCATACCTTCCCTCCACGTTGTGTCTTGCTCCTTGCAATTTTCCCCTGCTTTGGCAACGTCTGGGAGCTTAGTTTTGGCATGTTTTGGTCCTTTGCAATGCAGCTCATTTCCTCACAGACCATTTCTTGAAGACACTAAAACTCCCAATTTTCTGCATTTTTTTGGTTTTTTTTCAATTGGATTTCATTTGATCCTATCTCCTTTCCAGAGCGTTTGTAAGCCTTTCTTTATGGGGTCGCAAGATTCCGTTTTTCATTTCATTTCTTTTCGGGAAGGAAACGGAATCTTGCGATTTCAATGGGGACCAAGAGAGGAATCTTTGGTGCATGTCCCTGCCCTAGATGACATGCCATGACTTTTGATGCCTTTGACTTTGGGAAAGATTTTTTTCTTTTTTTTTCCATTTTTTTTAAGCATCCATGCCATGTCTTTTATATCTTCCCCTCCACGTTGTGTCTTGCTCCTTGCAATTTTCCACTGCTTTGGCAATGTCTGGAAGCTTAGTTTTGGCATGTTTTGGTATTTTGCACTGCTCTGCTATAATCCCGGTCCATTTTCTTAGAGTCACTAAATTGCCCAAATTTCCCAAATTTTTTTTTTTTCTCCTCCAATTGCAATTCCTTAGCTGGTATCTCCATTCCAGCCTGTTTGAAAGTCCTTCTTTTCTCTTTTGGCCTTCAGCGGGGATCACTTTTGGCAAGCTTTGCTGCATGTGCCTGCACTTCATAGAATATGGGGAAATTTTTTCTTTTTTTAATTTTAGATTTTTAAGTGTCCATACCATGTTCCTCATATCCTCTCCTCCACGTTGTGTCTTCCTCCTTGCCATTTTCCCTGCTTTGGCAACGTCTGGGAGCTTAGTTTTGGCATGTTTTGGTCCTTTGCAATGCAGCTCATTTCCTCACAGACCATTTCTTGAAGACACTAAAACTCCAATTTTCTGCATTTTTTTGGCTTTTTTTCAATTGGATTTCATTTGATCCTATCTCCTTTCCAGAGCGTTTGTAAGCCTTTCTTTATGGGGTCGCAAGATTCCGTTTCCTTCCCGAAAGGAAATGAAACGGAATCTTGCGATTTCAATGGGGACCAAGAGAGGAATCTTTGGTGCATGTCCCTGCCCTAGATGACATGCCATGACTTTTGATGCCTTTGACTTTGGGAAAGATTTTTTTCTTTTTTTTTCCATTTTTTTTAAGCATCCATGCCATGTCTTTTATATCTTCCCCTCCACGTTGTGTCTTGCTCCTTGCAATTTTCCACTGCTTTGGCAATGTCTGGAAGCTTAGTTTTGGCATGTTTTGGTATTTTGCACTGCTCTGCTATAATCCCGGTCCATTTTCTTAGAGTCACTAAATTGCCCAAATTTCCCAAATTTTTTTTTTTCTCCTCCAATTGCAATTCCTTAGCTGGTATCTCCATTCCAGCCTGTTTGAAAGTCCTTCTTTTCTCTTTTGGCCTTCAGCGGGGATCACTTTTGGCAAGCTTTGCTGCATGTGCCTGCACTTCATAGCATATGGGGAAATTTTTTCTTTTTTAATTTTAGATTTTTTAAGTGTCCATACCATGTTCCTCATACCTCTCCTCCACGTTGTGTCTTCCTCCTTGCCATTTTCCCCTGCTTTGGCAACGTCTGGGAGCTTAGTTTTGGCATGTTTTGGTCCTTTGCAATGCAGCTCATTTCCTCACAGACCATTTCTTGAAGACACTAAAACTCCCAATTTTCTGCATTTTTTTGGCTTTTTTTCAATTGGATTTCATTTGATCCTATCTCCTTTCCAGAGCGTTTGTAAGCCTTTCTTTATGGGGTCGCAAGATTCCGTTTTTTCATTTCATTTCCTTTGGGAAGGGAAACGGAATCTTGCGATTTCAATGGGGACCAAGAGAGGAATCTTTGGTGCATGTCCCTGCCCTAGATGACATGCCATGACTTTTGATGCCTTTGACTTTGGGAAAGATTTTTTTCTTTTTTTTTCCATTTTTTTTAAGCATCCATGCCATGTCTTTTATATCTTCCCCTCCACGTTGTGTCTTGCTCCTTGCAATTTTCCACTGCTTTGGCAATGTCTGGAAGCTTAGTTTTGGCATGTTTTGGTATTTTGCACTGCTCTGCTATAATCCCGGTCCATTTTCTTAGAGTCACTAAATTGCCCAAATTTCCCAAATTTTTTTTTTTTCTCCTCCAATTGCAATTCCTTAGCTGGTATCTCCATTCCAGCCTGTTTGAAAGTCCTTCTTTTCTCTTTTGGCCTTCAGCGGGGATCACTTTTGGCAAGCTTTGCTGCATGTGCCTGCACTTCATAGCATATGGGGAAATTTTTTCTTTTTTAATTTTAGATTTTTAAGTGTCCATATTATGTTCCTCATACCTTCCCTCCACGTTGTGTCTTGCTCCTTGCAATTTTCCCTGCTTTGGCAACGTCTGGGAGCTTAGTTTTGGCATGTTTTGGTCCTTTGCAATGCAGCTCATTTCCTCACAGACCATTTCTTGAAGACACTAAAACTCCCAATTTTCTGCATTTTTTTGGCTTTTTTTCAATTGGATTTCATTTGATCCTATCTCCTTTCCAGAGCGTTTGTAAGCCTTTCTTTATGGGGTCGCAAGATTCCGTTTTTTCATTTCATTTCTTTCGGGAAGGGAAACGGAATCTTGCGATTTCAATGGGGACCAAGAGAGGAATCTTTGGTGCATGTCCCTGCCCTAGATGACATGCCATGACTTTTGATGCCTTTGACTTTGGGAAAGATTTTTTTCTTTTTTTTTCCATTTTTTTTAAGCATCCATGCCATGTCTTTTATATCTTCCCCTCCACGTTGTGTCTTGCTCCTTGCAATTTTCCACTGCTTTGGCAATGTCTGGAAGCTTAGTTTTGGCATGTTTTGGTATTTTGCACTGCTCTGCTATAATCCCGGTCCATTTTCTTAGAGTCACTAAATTGCCCAAATTTCCCAAATTTTTTTTTTTCTCCTCCAATTGCAATTCCTTAGCTGGTATCTCCATTCCAGCCTGTTTGAAAGTCCTTCTTTTCTCTTTTGGCCTTCAGCGGGGATCACTTTTGGCAAGCTTTGCTGCATGTGCCTGCATTTCATAGAATATGGGAAAATTTTTTCTTTTTTAATTTTAGATTTTTAAGTGTCCATACCATGTTCCTCATATCCTCTCCTCCACGTTGTGTCTTCTCCTTGCCATTTTCCCCTGCTTTGGCAACGTCTGGGAGCTTAGTTTTGGCATGTTTTGGTCCTTTGCAATGCAGCTCATTTCCTCACAGACCATTTCTTGAAGACACTAAAACTCCCAATTTTCTGCATTTTTTGGCTTTTTTTCAATTGGATTTCATTTGATCCTATCTCCTTTCCAGAGCGTTTGTAAGCCTTTCTTTATGGGGTCGCAAGATTCCGTTTCCTTCCCGAAAGGAAATGAAATGGAATCTTGCGATTTCAATGGGGACCAAGAGAGGAATCTTTGGTGCATGTCCCTGCCCTAGATGACATGCCATGACTTTTGATGCCTTTGACTTTGGGAAAGATTTTTTTCTTTTTTTTTCCATTTTTTTTAAGCATCCATGCCATGTCTTTTATATCTTCCCCTCCACGTTGTGTCTTGCTCCTTGCAATTTTCCACTGCTTTGGCAATGTCTGGAAGCTTAGTTTTGGCATGTTTTGGTATTTTGCACTGCTCTGCTATAATCCCGGTCCATTTTCTTAGAGTCACTAAATTGCCCAAATTTCCCAAATTTTTTTTTTTTCTCCTCCAATTGCAATTCCTTAGCTGGTATCTCCATTCCAGCCTGTTTGAAAGTCCTTCTTTTCTCTTTTGGCCTTCAGCGGGGATCACTTTTGGCAAGCTTTGCTGCATGTGCCTGCACTTCATAGCATATGGGAAATTTTTTCTTTTTTAATTTTAGGATTTTTTTAAGTGTCCATATTATGTTCCTCATACCTCTCCTCTCCACGTTGTGTCTTGCTCCTTGCAATTTTCCCTGCTTTGGCAACGTCTGGGAGCTTAGTTTTGGCATGTTTTGGTCCTTTGCAATGCAGCTCATTTCCTCACAGACCATTTCTTGAAGACACTAAAACTCCCAATTTTCTGCATTTTTTTGGCTTTTTTTCAATTGGATTTCATTTGATCCTATCTCCTTTCCAGAGCGTTTGTAAGCCTTTCTTTATGGGGTCGCAAGATTCCGTTTCCTTCCCGAAAGGAAATGAAATTTCCTTTCGGGAAGGGAAACGGAATCTTGCGATTTCAATGGGGACCAAGAGAGGAATCTTTGGTGCATGTCCCTGCCCTAGATGACATGCCATGACTTTTGATGCCTTTGACTTTGGGAAAGATTTTTTTCTTTTTTTTTCCATTTTTTTTAAGCATCCATGCCATGTCTTTTATATCTTCCCCTCCACGTTGTGTCTTGCTCCTTGCAATTTTCCACTGCTTTGGCAATGTCTGGAAGCTTAGTTTTGGCATGTTTTGGTATTTTGCACTGCTCTGCTATAATCCCGGTCCATTTTCTTAGAGTCACTAAATTGCCCAAATTTCCCAAATTTTTTTTTTTTCTCCTCCAATTGCAATTCCTTAGCTGGTATCTCCATTCCAGCCTGTTTGAAAGTCCTTCTTTTCTCTTTTGGCCTTCAGCGGGGATCACTTTTGGCAAGCTTTGCTGCATGTGCCTCCATTTCATAGAATATGGGAAAATTTTTTCTTTTTTAATTTTAGATTTTTAAGTGTCCATACCATGTTCCTCATACCTCTCCTCCACGTTGTGTCTTCCTCCTTGCATTTTCCCCTGCTTTGGCAACGTCTGGGAGCTTAGTTTTGGCATGTTTTGGTCCTTTGCAATGCAGCTCATTTCCTCACAGACCATTTCTTGAAGACACTAAAACTCCCAATTTTCTGCATTTTTTGGCTTTTTTTCAATTGGATTTCATTTGATCCTATCTCCTTTCCAGAGCGTTTGTAAGCCTTTCTTTATGGGGTCGCAAGATTCCGTTTCCTTCCCGAAAGGAAATGAAATTTCCTTTCGGGAAGGGAAACGGAATCTTGCGATTTCAATGGGGACCAAGAGAGGAATCTTTGGTGCATGTCCCTGCCCTAGATGACATGCCATGACTTTTGATGCCTTTGACTTTGGGAAAGATTTTTTTCTTTTTTTTTCCATTTTTTTTAAGCATCCATGCCATGTCTTTTATATCTTCCCCTCCACGTTGTGTCTTGCTCCTTGCAATTTTCCACTGCTTTGGCAATGTCTGGAAGCTTAGTTTTGGCATGTTTTGGTATTTTGCACTGCTCTGCTATAATCCCGGTCCATTTTCTTAGAGTCACTAAATTGCCCAAATTTCCCAAATTTTTTTTTTTCTCCTCCAATTGCAATTCCTTAGCTGGTATCTCCATTCCAGCCTGTTTGAAAGTCCTTCTTTTCTGTTTTGGCCTTCAGCGGGGATCATTCTGGCAAGCTTTGCTGCATGTGCCTCCATTTCATAGAATATGGGGAAATTTTTTCTTTTTTAATTTTAGGTTTTTTTAAGTGTCCATATTATGTTCCTCATACCTTCCCCTCCACGTTGTGTCTTGCTCCTTGCAATTTTCCACTGCTTTGGCAATGTCTGGGAGCTTAGTTTTGGCATGTTTTGGTATTTTGCACTGCTCTGCTATAATCCCGGTCCATTTTCTTAGAGTCACTAAATTGCCCAAATTTCCCAAATTTTTTTTTTCTTCTCCTCCAATTGCAATTCCTTAGCTGGTATCTCCATTCCAGCCTGTTTGAAAGTCCTTCTTTTCTCTTTTGGCCTTCAGCGGGGATCAATTCTGGCAAGCTTTGCTGCATGTGCCTCCATTTCATAGAATATGGGAAATTTTTTCTTTTTTAATTTTAGATTTTTAAGTGTCCATACCATGTTCCTCATATCCTCTCCTCCACGTTGTGTCTTCCTCCTTGCCATTTTCCCTGCTTTGGCAACGTCTGGGAGCTTAGTTTTGGCATGTTTTGGTCCTTTGCAATGCAGCTCATTTCCTCACAGACCATTTCTTGAAGACACTAAAACTCCCAATTTTCTGCATTTTTTTGGCTTTTTTTCAATTGGATTTCATTTGATCCTATCTCCTTTCCAGAGCGTTTGTAAGCCTTTCTTTATGGGGTCGCAAGATTCCGTTTTTCATTTCATTTCCTTTCGGGAAGGGAAACGGAATCTTGCGATTTCAATGGGGACCAAGAGAGGAATCTTTGGTGCATGTCCCTGCCCTAGATGACATGCCATGACTTTTGATGCCTTTGACTTTGGGAAAGATTTTTTTCTTTTTTTTTCCATTTTTTTTAAGCATCCATGCCATGTCTTTTATATCTTCCCCTCCACGTTGTGTCTTGCTCCTTGCAATTTTCCACTGCTTTGGCAATGTCTGGAAGCTTAGTTTTGGCATGTTTTGGTATTTTGCACTGCTCTGCTATAATCCCGGTCCATTTTCTTAGAGTCACTAAATTGCCCAAATTTCCCAAATTTTTTTTTTTTCTCCTCCAATTGCAATTCCTTAGCTGGTATCTCCATTCCAGCCTGTTTGAAAGTCCTTCTTTTCTCTTTTGGCCTTCAGCGGGGATCACTTTTGGCAAGCTTTGCTGCATGTGCCTGCACTTCATAGCATATGGGGAAATTTTTTCTTTTTTAATTTAGATTTTTAAGTGTCCATACCATGTTCCTCATATCCTCTCCTCCACGTTGTGTCTTCTCCTTGCAATTTTCCCCTGCTTTGGCAACGTCTGGGAGCTTAGTTTTGGCATGTTTTGGTCCTTTGCAATGCAGCTCATTTCCTCACAGACCATTTCTTGAAGACACTAAAACTCCCAATTTTCTGCATTTTTTGGCTTTTTTTCAATTGGATTTCATTTGATCCTATCTCCTTTCCAGAGCGTTTGTAAGCCTTTCTTTATGGGGTCGCAAGATTCCGTTTCCTTCCGAAAGGAAATGAAATTTCCTTTCGGGAAGGGAAACGGAATCTTGCGATTTCAATGGGGACCAAGAGAGGAATCTTTGGTGCATGTCCCTGCCTAGATGACATGCCATGACTTTTGATGCCTTTGACTTTGGGAAAGATTTTTTTCTTTTTTTTTCCATTTTTTTTAAGCATCCATGCCATGTCTTTTATATCTTCCCCTCCACGTTGTGTCTTGCTCCTTGCAATTTTCCACTGCTTTGGCAATGTCTGGAAGCTTAGTTTTGGCATGTTTTGGTATTTTGCACTGCTCTGCTATAATCCCGGTCCATTTTCTTAGAGTCACTAAATTGCCCAAATTTCCCAAATTTTTTTTTTTTCTCCTCCAATTGCAATTCCTTAGCTGGTATCTCCATTCCAGCCTGTTTGAAAGTCCTTCTTTTCTCTTTTGGCCTTCAGCGGGGATCACTTTTGGCAAGCTTTGCTGCATGTGCCTGCACTTCATAGCATATGGGAAAATTTTTTCTTTTTTAATTTTAGATTTTTAAGTGTCCATACCATGTTCCTCCTATCCTCTCCTCCACGTTGTGTCTTGCTCCTTGCCATTTTCCCTGCTTTGGCAACGTCTGGGAGCTTAGTTTTGGCATGTTTTGGTCCTTTGCAATGCAGCTCATTTCCTCACAGACCATTTCTTGAAGACACTAAAACTCCCAATTTTCTGCATTTTTTTGGCTTTTTTTCAATTGGATTTCATTTGATCCTATCTCCTTTCCAGAGCGTTTGTAAGCCTTTCTTTATGGGGTCGCAAGATTCCGTTTCCTTCCGAAAGGAAATCAAATTTCCTTTCGGGAAGGGAAACGGAATCTTGCGATTTCAATGGGGACCAAGAGAGGAATCTTTGGTGCATGTCCCTGCCCTAGATGACATGCCATGACTTTTGATGCTTTGACTTTGGGAAAGATTTTTTTCTTTTTTTTTTTCCATTTTTTTAAGCATCCATGCCATGTCTTTTATATCTTCCCCTCCACGTTGTGTCTTGCTCCTTGCAATTTTCCACTGCTTTGGCAATGTCTGGAAGCTTAGTTTTGGCATGTTTTGGTATTTTGCACTGCTCTGCTATAATCCCGGTCCATTTTCTTAGAGTCACTAAATTGCCCAAATTTCCCAAATTTTTTTTTTTCTCCTCCAATTGCAATTCCTTAGCTGGTATCTCCATTCCAGCCTGTTTGAAAGTCCTTCTTTTCTCTTTTGGCCTTCAGCGGGGATCACTTTTGGCAAGCTTTGCTGCATGTGCCTGCATTTCATAGAATATGGGAAAATTTTTTCTTTTTAATTTTAGGTTTTTTAAGTGTCCATATTATGTTCCTCATACCTCTCCTCCACGTTGTGTCTTGCTCCTTGCAATTTTCCCCTGCTTTGGCAACGTCTGGGAGCTTAGTTTTGGCATGTTTTGGTCCTTTGCAATGCAGCTCATTTCCTCACAGACCATTTCTTGAAGACACTAAAACTCCCAATTTTCTGCATTTTTTTGGCTTTTTTTCAATTGGATTTCATTTGATCCTATCTCCTTTCCAGAGCGTTTGTAAGCCTTTCTTTATGGGGTCGCAAGATTCCGTTTTTTCATTCATTTCCTTTCGGGAAGGGAAACGGAATCTTGCGATTTCAATGGGGACCAAGAGAGGAATCTTTGGTGCATGTCCCTGCCCTAGATGACATGCCATGACTTTTGATGCCTTTGACTTTGGGAAAGATTTTTTTCTTTTTTTTTCCATTTTTTTTAAGCATCCATGCCATGTCTTTTATATCTTCCCCTCCACGTTGTGTCTTGCTCCTTGCAATTTTCCACTGCTTTGGCAATGTCTGGAAGCTTAGTTTTGGCATGTTTTGGTATTTTGCACTGCTCTGCTATAATCCGGTCCATTTTCTTAGAGTCACTAAATTGCCCAAATTTCCCAAATTTTTTTTTTTTTCTCCTCCAATTGCAATTCCTTAGCTGGTATCTCCATTCCAGCCTGTTTGAAAGTCCTTCTTTTCTCTTTTGGCCTTCAGCGGGGATCACTTTTGGCAAGCTTTGCTGCATGTGCCTGCACTTCATAGCATATGGGGAAATTTTTTCTTTTTTAATTTTAGATTTTTAAGTGTCCATATTATGTTCCTCATACCTTCCTCCACGTTGTGTCTTGCTCCTTGCAATTTTCCCTGCTTTGGCAACGTCTGGGAGCTTAGTTTTGGCATGTTTTGGTCCTTTGCAATGCAGCTCATTTCCTCACAGACCATTTCTTGAAGACACTAAAACTCCCAATTTTCTGCATTTTTTTGGCTTTTTTTCAATTGGATTTCATTTGATCCTATCTCCTTTCCAGAGCGTTTGTAAGCCTTTCTTTATGGGGTCGCAAGATTCCGTTTCCTTCCCGAAAGGATTGAATTTCCTTTCGGGAAGGGAAACGGAATCTTGCGATTTCAATGGGGACCAAGAGAGGAATCTTTGGTGCATGTCCCTGCCCTAGATGACATGCCATGACTTTTGATGCCTTTGACTTTGGGAAAGATTTTTTTCTTTTTTTTCCATTTTTTTTAAGCATCCATGCCATGTCTTTTATATCTTCCCCTCCACGTTGTGTCTTGCTCCTTGCAATTTTCCACTGCTTTGGCAATGTCTGGAAGCTTAGTTTTGGCATGTTTTGGTATTTTGCACTGCTCTGCTATAATCCCGGTCCATTTTCTTAGAGTCACTAAATTGCCCAAATTCCCAAATTTTTTTTTTTTCTCCTCCAATTGCAATTCCTTAGCTGGTATCTCCATTCCAGCCTGTTTGAAAGTCCTTCTTTTCTCTTTTGGCCTTCAGCGGGGATCACTTTTGGCAAGCTTTGCTGCATGTGCCTCCATTTCATAGAATATGGGAAAATTTTTTCTTTTTTAATTTTAGATTTTTAAGTGTCCATACCATGTTCCTCATACCTCTCCTCCACGTTGTGTCTTCCTCCTTGCCATTTTCCCTGCTTTGGCAACGTCTGGGAGCTTAGTTTTGGCATGTTTTGGTCCTTTGCAATGCAGCTCATTTCCTCACAGACCATTTCTTGAAGACACTAAAACTCCCAATTTTCTGCATTTTTTTGGCTTTTTTTCAATTGGATTTCATTTGATCCTATCTCCTTTCCAGAGCGTTTGTAAGCCTTTCTTTATGGGGTCGCAAGATTCCGTTTCCTTCCCGAAAGGAAATGAAATTTCCTTTCGGGAAGGGAAACGGAATCTTGCGATTTCAATGGGGACCAAGAGAGGAATCTTTGGTGCATGTCCCTGCCCTAGATGACATGCCATGACTTTTGATGCCTTTGACTTTGGGAAAGATTTTTTTCTTTTTTTTTCCATTTTTTTTAAGCATCCATGCCATGTCTTTTATATCTTCCCCTCCACGTTGTGTCTTGCTCCTTGCAATTTTCCACTGCTTTGGCAATGTCTGGAAGCTTAGTTTTGGCATGTTTTGGTATTTTGCACTGCTCTGCTATAATCCCGGTCCATTTTCTTAGAGTCACTAAATTGCCCAAATTTCCCAAATTTTTTTTTTTTCTCCTCCAATTGCAATTCCGTAGCTGGTATCTCCATTCCAGCCTGTTTGAAAGTCCTTCTTTTCTGTTTTGGCCTTCAGCGGGGATCACTTTTGGCAAGCTTTGCTGCATGTGCCTCCATTTCATAGAATATGGGAAAATTTTTTCTTTTTTAATTTTAGATTTTTAAGTGTCCATACCATGTTCCTCTATCCCTCCTCCACGTTGTGTCTTGCTCCTTGCCATTTTCCCCTGCTTTGGCAACGTCTGGGAGCTTAGTTTTGGCATGTTTTGGTCCTTTGCAATGCAGCTCATTTCCTCACAGACCATTTCTTGAAGACACTAAAACTCCCAATTTTCTGCATTTTTTGGCTTTTTTTCAATTGGATTTCATTTGATCCTATCTCCTTTCCAGAGCGTTTGTAAGCCTTTCTTTATGGGTCGCAAGATTCCGTTTTTCCCGAAAGGAATCAAATTTCCTTTCGGAAGGGAAACGGAATCTTGCGATTTCAATGGGGACCAAGAGAGGAATCTTTGGTGCATGTCCCTGCCCTAGATGACATGCCATGACTTTTGATGCCTTTGACTTTGGGAAAGATTTTTTCTTTTTTTTTCCATTTTTTTTAAGCATCCATGCCATGTCTTTTATATCTTCCCCTCCACGTTGTGTCTTGCTCCTTGCAATTTTCCACTGCTTTGGCAATGTCTGGAAGCTTAGTTTTGGCATGTTTTGGTATTTTGCACTGCTCTGCTATAATCCCGGTCCATTTTCTTAGAGTCACTAAATTGCCCAAATTTCCCAAATTTTTTTTTTTTCTCCTCCAATTGCAATTCCTTAGCTGGTATCTCCATTCCAGCCTGTTTGAAAGTCCTTCTTTTCTCTTTTGGCCTTCAGCGGGGATCACTTGGCAAGCTTTGCTGCATGTGCCTCCATTTCATAGAATATGGAAAATTTTTTCTTTTTAATTTTAGATTTTTTAAGTGTCCATACCATGTTCCTCATACCTTCCCTCCACGTTGTGTCTTCCTCCTTGCAATTTTCCCCTGCTTTGGCAACGTCTGGAGCTTAGTTTTGGCATGTTTTGGTCCTTTGCAATGCAGCTCATTTCCTCACAGACCATTTCTTGAAGACACTAAAACTCCCAATTTTCTGCATTTTTTTGGCTTTTTTTCAATTGGATTTCATTTGATCCTATCTCCTTTCCAGAGCGTTTGTAAGCCTTTCTTTATGGGGTCGCAAGATTCCGTTTTTTCATTTCATTTCTTTTTGGGAGGGAAACGGAATCTTGCGATTTCAATGGGGACCAAGAGAGGAATCTTTGGTGCATGTCCCTGCCCTAGATGACATGCCATGACTTTTGATGCCTTTGACTTTGGGAAAGATTTTTTTCTTTTTTTTTCCATTTTTTTTAAGCATCCATGCCATGTCTTTTATATCTTCCCCTCCACGTTGTGTCTTGCTCCTTGCAATTTTCCACTGCTTTGGCAATGTCTGGAAGCTTAGTTTTGGCATGTTTTGGTATTTTGCACTGCTCTGCTATAATCCCGGTCCATTTTCTTAGAGTCACTAAATTGCCCAAATTTCCCAAATTTTTTTTTTTTCTCCTCCAATTGCAATTCCTTAGCTGGTATCTCCATTCCAGCCTGTGAAAAAGTCCTTCTTTTCTCTTTTGGCCTTCAGCGGGATCACTTTTGGCAAGCTTTGCTGCATGTGCCTGCACTTCATAGCATATGGGGAAATTTTTTTCTTTTTTAATTTTAGGATTTTTTAACTGTCCATATTATGTTCCTCATACCTTCCGCTCCACGTTGCGCCTTGCTCCTTGCAATTTTCCCCTGCTTTGGCAACGTCTGGAGCTTAGTTTTGGCATGTTTTGGTCCTTTGCAATGCAGCTCATTTCCTCACAGACCATTTCTTGAAGACACTAAAACTCCCAATTTTCTGCATTTTTTTGGCTTTTTTTCAATTGGATTTCATTTGATCCTATCTCCTTTCCAGAGCGTTTGTAAGCCTTTCTTTATGGGTCGCAAGATTCCGTTTCCTTCCCGAAAGGAAATGAAATTTCCTTTCGGAAGGAAACGGAATCTTGCGATTTCAATGGGGACCAAGAGAGGAATCTTTGGTGCATGTCCCTGCCCTAGATGACATGCCATGACTTTTGATGCCTTTGACTTTGGGAAGATTTTTTTCTTTTTTTTCCATTTTTTTTAAGCATCCATGCCATGTCTTTTATATCTCTCCTCCACGTTGTGTCTTGCTCCTTGCCATTTTCCACTGCTTTGGCAATGTCTGGAAGCTTAGTTTTGGCATGTTTTGGTATTTTGCACTGCTCTGCTATAATCCCGGTCCATTTTTCTTAGAGTCACTAAATTGCCCAAATTTCCCAAATTTTTTTTTTTCTCTCCTCCAATTGCAATTCCTTAGCTGTATCATCTCCATTCCCCTGTTTGAAAGTCCTTCTTTTCTCTTTTGGCCTTCAGCGGGATCACTTTTGGCAAGCTTTGCTGCATGTGCCTCCATTTCATAGAATATGGGGAAATTTTTTCTTTTTTATTTTAGATTTTTTAAGTGTCCATATTATGTTCCTCATACCTTCTCCTCCAATGTTGTGTCTTCCTCCTTGCATTTTTTCCACTGCTTTGGCAACGTCTGGGAGCTTAGTTTTGGCATGTTTGGTCCTTTGCAATGCAGCTCATTTCCTCACAGACCATTTCTTGAAGACACTAAAACTCCAATTTTCTGCATTTTTTTGGCTTTTTTTCAATTGGATTTCATTTGATCCTATCTCCTTTCCAGAGCGTTTGTAAGCCTTTCTTTATGGGGTCGCAAGATTCCGTTTCCTTTCCCGAAAGGAAATGAAATTTCCTGGGAAGGGAAACGGAATCTTGCGATTTCAGGGGGACCAAGAGAGGAATCTTTGGTGCATGTCCCTGCCCTAGATGACATGCCATGACTTTTGATGCCTTTGACTTTGGAAAGATTTTTTTTTCTTTTTTTTTTCCATTTTTTTTAAGCATCCATGCCATGTCTTTTTATATCTTCCCCTCCACGTTGTGTCTTGCTCCTTGCAATTTTCCACTGCTTTGGCAATGTCTGGAAGCTTAGTTTTGGCAGGTTTTGGTATTTTGCACTGCTCTGCTATAATCCCGGTCCATTTTCTTAGAGTCACTAAATTGCCCAAATTTCCCAAATTTTTTTTTTTTCTCCTCCAATTGCAATTTCCTTAGCTGGTATCTCCATTCCAGCCTGTTTGAAAGTCCTTCTTTTCTCTTTTGGCCTTCAGCGGGGATCACTTTGGCAAGCTTTGCTGCATGTGCCTCCATTTCATAGAATATGGGAAAATTTTTTCTTTTTTAATTTTAGATTTTTAAGTGTCCATACCATGTTTCCTCATACCTCTCCTCCAACGTTGTGTCTTCCTCCTTGCCATTTTCCCCTGCTTTGGCAACGTCTGGGAGCTTTGTTTTGGCATGTTTTGGTCCTTTGCAATGCAGCTCATTTCCTCACAGACCATTTCTTGAAGACACTAAAACTCCCAATTTTCTGCTTTTTTTGGCTTTTTTCAATTGGATTTCATTTGATCCTATCTCCTTTCCGAGCGTTTGTAAGCCTTTCTTATGGGTCGCAAGATTCCGTTTTTCCATTTCATTTCTTTCGGGAAGTGGAAACGGAATCTTGCGATTTCAATGGGGACCAAGAGAGGAATCTTTGGTGCATGTCCCTGCCCTAGATGACATGCCATGACTTTTGATGCCTTTGACTTTGGGAAAGATTTTTTCTTTTTTTTTCCATTTTTTTTAAGCATCCATGCCATGTCTTTTATATCTTCCCCTCCACGTTGTGTCTTGCTCCTTGCAATTTTCCACTGCTTTGGCAATGTCTGAAGCTTAGTTTTGGCATGTTTTGGTATTTTGCACTGCTCTGGCTATAATCCCGGTCCATTTTCTTAGAGTCACTAAAATGCCCAAATTTCCCAATTTTTTTTTTTTTCTCCTCCAATTGCAATTCCTTACTGGTATCTCCATTCCAGCCTGTTTGAAAGTCCTTCTTTTCTCTTTTGGCCTTCAGCGGGGATCCACTTTGGCAAGCTTTGCTGCATGTGCCTCCATTTCATAGAATATGGGAAAATTTTTTTCTTTTTTCATTTTAGATTTTTAAGTGTCCCATACCATGTTCCTCATATCCAGCTCCTCCCCACGTTGTGTCTTCCTCCTTGCCATAATCCCCTGCCATTGGGCAACGTCTGGGAGCTTAGTTTTGGCATGTTTTGGTCCTTTGCAATGCAGCTCATTTCCTCACAGAACCATTTCTTGAAGACACTAAAACTCCCAATTTTCTGCATTTTTTTGGCTTTTTTCAATTGGATTTCATTTGATCCTATCTCCTTTCCAGAGCGTTTGTAAGCCTTTCTTTATGGGGTCGCAAGATTCCGTTT
>NW_023416824.1:0-46598 GCF_012460135.2 Molothrus ater | reverse complement strand
GGCAATGTCTGGAAGCTTAGTTTTGGCATGTTTTGTGTATTTTGCACTGCTCTGCTATAATCCCGGTCCATTTCTTAGAGTCACTAAATTGCCCAAAATTCCCAAATTTTTTTTTTCTCCTCCAATTGCAATTCCGTAGCTGGTATCTCCATTCCAGCCTGTTTGAAAGTCCTTCTTTTCTGTTTTGGCCTTCAGCAGGGATCAATTCTGGCAACCTTTGCTGCATGGGCCTGCACTTCATAGCATATGGGAAAATTTTTTCTTTTTTAATTTTAGGTTTTTTTAAGTGTCCATATTATGTTCCTCATATCCTCTCCTCCACGTTGTGTCTTGCTCCTTACAATTTTCCACTGCTTTGGCAATGTCTGGAAGCTTAGTTTTGGCATGTTTTGGTATTTTGCACTGCTCTGCTATAATCCCGGTCCATTTTCTTAGAGTCACTAAATTGCCCAAATTTCCCAAATTTTTTTTTTTCTCCTCCAATTGCAATTCCGTAGCTGGTATCTCCATTCCAGCCTGTTTGAAAGTCCTTCTTTTCTCTTTTGGCCTTCAGCGGGGATCACTTTTGGCAAGCTTTGCTGCATGTGCCTCCTTTTCCGAGAATATGGGGAAATTTTTTCTTTTTTAATTTTAGGTTTTTTTAAGTGTCCATATTATGTTCCTCATACCTTCCCCTCCACGCTGTGTCTTGCTCCTTGCAATTTTCCATTGCTTTGGCAATGTCTGGAAGCTTAGTTTTGGCATGTTTTGGTATTTTGCACTGCTCTGCTATAATCCCGGTCCATTTTCTTAGAGTCACTAAATTGCCCAAATTTCCCAAATTTTTTTTTTTTTTCCCCTCCACTTGCAATTCCTTAGCTGGTATCTCCATTCCAGCCTGTTTGAAAGTCCTTCTTTTCTCTTTTGGCCTTCAGCGGGGATCACTTTTGGCAAGCTTTGCTGCATGTGCCTCCTTTTCCGAGAATATGGGGAAATTTTTTCTTTTTTAATTTTAGGTTTTTTTAAGTGACCATATTATGTTCCTCATACCTTCCCCTCCACGTTGTGTCTTCCTCCTTGCAATTTTCCACTGCTTTGGCAATGTCTGGAAGCTTAGTTTTGGCATGTTTTGGTATTTTGCACTGCTCTGCTATAATCCCGGTCCATTTTCTTAGAGTCACTAAATTGCCCAAATTTCCCAAATTTTTTTTTTTTTCTCCTCCAATTGCAATTCCGTAGCTGGTATCTCCATTCCAGCCTGTTTGAAAGTCCTTCTTTTCTGTTTTGGCCTTCAGCAGGGATCAATTCTGGCAACCTTTGCTGCATGGGCCTGCACTTCATAGCATATGGGAAAATTTTTTCTTTTTTAATTTTAGGTTTTTTTAAGTGTCCATATTATGTTCCTCATATCCTCTCCTCCACGTTGTGTCTTGCTCCTTGCAATTTTCCACTGCTTTGGCAATGTCTGGAAGCTTAGTTTTGGCATGTTTTGGTATTTTGCACTGCTCTGCTATAATCCCGGTCCATTTTCTTAGAGTCACTAAATTGCCCAAATTTCCCAAATTTTTTTTTTTCTCCTCCAATTGCAATTCCGTAGCTGGTATCTCCATTCCAGCCTGTTTGAAAGTCCTTCTTTTCTCTTTTGGCCTTCAGCGGGGATCAATTCTGGCAAGCTTTGCTGCATGTGCCTCCATTTCATAGAATATGGGAAAATTTTTCCTTTTTTAATTTTAGATTTTTAAGTGTCCATACCATGTTCCTCCTATCCTCTCCTCCACGTTGTGTCTTCCTCCTTGCCATTTTCCCCTGCTTTGGCAACGTCTGGGAGCTTAGTTTTGGCATGTTTTTGTCCTTTGCAATGCAGCTCATTTCCTCACAGACCATTTCTTGAAGACACTAAAACTCCCAATTTTCTGCATTTGTTTGGCTTTTTTTCAATTGGATTTCATTTGATCCTATCTCCTTTCCAGAGCGTTTGTAAGCCTTTCTTTATGGGGTCGCAAGATTCCGTTTCCTTCCCGAAAGGAAATGAAATTTCCTTTCGGGAAGGGAAACGGAATCTTGCGATTTCAATGGGGACCAAGAGAGGAATCTTTGGTGCATGTCCCTGCCTTAGATGACATGCCATGACTTTTGATGCCTTTGACTTTGGAAAAGATTTTTTTCTTCTTTTTTTCCATTTTTTTTAAGCATCCATGCCATGTCTTTTATATCTTCTCCTCCACGCTGTGTCTTGCTCCTTTCAAATTTCCACTGCTTTGGCAATGTCTGGAAGCTTAGTTTTGGCATGTTTTGGTATTTTGCACTGCTCTGCTATAATCCCGGTCCATTTTCTTAGAGTCACTAAATTGCCCAAATTTCCCAAATTTTTTTTTTTTCTCCTCCAATTGCAATTCCTTAGCTGGTATCTCCATTCCAGCCTGTTTGAAAGTCCTTCTTTTCTCTTTTGGCCTTCAGCGGGGATCACTTTTGGCAAGCTTTGCTGCATGTGCCTCCTTTTCGGAGAATATGGGGAAATTTTTTCTTTTTTAATTTTAGGTTTTTTTAAGTGTCCATATTATGTTCCTCATACCTTCCCCTCCACGCTGTGTCTTGCTCCTTGCAATTTTCCACTGCTTTGGCAATGTCTGGAAGCTTAGTTTTGGCATGTTTTGGTATTTTGCACTGCTCTGCTATAATCCCGGTCCATTTTCTTAGAGTCACTGAATTGCCCAAATTTCCCAAATTTTTTTTTTTTCTCCTCCAATTGCAATTCCGAAGCTGGTATCTCCATTCCAGCCTGTTTGAAAGTCCTTCTTTTCTCTTTTGGCCTTCAGCAGGGATCAATTCTGGCAAGCTTTGCTGCATGTGCCTGCACTTCATAGCATATGGGAAAATTTTTTCTTTTTTAATTTTAGGTTTTTTTAAGTGTCCATATTATGTTCCTCATATCCTCTCCTCCACGTTGTGTCTTGCTCCTTACAATTTTCCACGGCTTTGGCAATGTCTGGAAGCTTAGTTTTGGCATGTTTTGGTATTTTGCACTGCTCTGCTATAATCCCGGTCCATTTTCTTAGAGTCACTAAATTGCCCAAATTTCCCAAATTTTTTTTTTTTCTCCTCCAATTGCAATTCCTTAGCTGGTATCTCCATTCCAGCCTGTTTGAAAGTCCTTCTTTTCTCTTTTGGCCTTCAGCGGGGATCACTTTTGGCAAGCTTTGCTGCATGTGCCTCCTTTTCCGAGAATATGGGAAAATTTTTTCTTTTTTAATTTTAGGTTTTTTTAACTGTCCATATTATGTTCCTCATATCCTCTCCTCCACGTTGTGTCTTCCTCCTTACAATTTTCCATGGCTTTGGCAATGTCTGGAAGCTTAGTTTTGGCATGTTTTGGTATTTTGCACTGCTCTGCTATAATCCCGGTCCATTTTCTTAGAGTCACTAAATTGCCCAAATTTCCCAAATTTTTTTTTTTTCTCCTCCAATTGCAATTCCTTAGCTGGTATCTCCATTCCAGCCTGTTTGAAAGTCCTTCTTTTCTGTTTTGGCCTTCAGTGGGGATCACTTTTGGCAAGCTTTGCTGCATGTGCCTCCATTTCATAGAATATGGGAATATTTTTTCTTTTTTAATTTTAGATTTTTAAGTGTCCATACCATTGTCCTCCTATCCTCTCCTCCACGTTGTGTCTAGCTCCTTGCCATTTTCCCCTGCTTTGGCAACGTCTGGGAGCTTAGTTTTGGCATGTTTTGGTCCTTTGCAATGCAGCTCATTTCCTCACAGACCATTTCTTGAAGACACTAAAACTCCCAATTTTCTGCATTTTTTTGGCTTTTTTTCAATTGGATTTCATTTGATCCTATCTCCTTTCCAGAGCGTTTGTAAGCCTTTCTTTATGGGGTCGCAAGATTCCGTTTCCTTCCCGAAAGGAAATGAAATTTCCTTTCGGGAAGGGAAACGGAATCTTGCGATTTCAATGGGGACCAAGAGAGGAATCTTTGGTGCATGTCCCTGCCCTAGATGACATGCCATGACTTTTGATGCCTTTGACTTTGGGAAAGATATTTTTCTTTTTTTTTCCATTTTTTTTAAGCATCCATGCCATGTCTTTTATATCTTCCCCTCCACGCTGTGTCTTGCTCCTGGCCATTTTCCCCTGCTTTGGCAACGTCTGGGAGCTTAGTTTTGGCATGTTTTGGTATTTTGCACTGCTCTGCTATAATCCCGGTCCATTTACTTAGAGTCACTAAATTGCCCAAATTTCCCAAATTTTTTTTTTTCTCCTCCAATTGCAATTCCTTAGCTGGTATCTCCATTCCAGCCTGTTTGAAAGTCCTTCTTTTCTCTTTTGGCCTTCAGCGGGGATCACTTTTGGCAAGCTTTGCTGCATGTGCCTCCATTTCATAGAATATGGGAAAATTTTTTCTTTTTTAATTTTAGATTTTTACGTGTCCATACCATGTTCCTCCTATCCTCTCCTCCACGTTGTGTCTTCCTCCTTGCCATTTTCCCCCGCTTTGGCAACGTCTGGGAGCCTAGTTTTGGCATGTTTTGGTCCTTTGCAATGCAGCTCATTTCCTCACAGACCATTTCTTGAAGACACTAAAACTCCCAATTTTCTGCATTTTTTTGGCTTTTTTTCAATTGGATTTCATTTGATCCTATCTCCTTTCCAGAGCGTTTGTAAGCCTTTCTTTATGGGGTCGCAAGATTCCGTTTCCTTCCCGAAAGGAAATGAAACGGAATCTTGCGATTTCAATGGGGACCAAGAGAGGAATCTTTGGTGCATGTCCCTGCCCTAGATGACATGCCATGACATTTGATGCCTTTGACTTTTGGAAAGATTTTTTTCTTTTTTTTTTCCATTTTTTTTAAGCATCCATGCCATGTCTTTTATATCTTCCCCTCCACGTTGTGTCTTGCTCCTTGCAATTTTCCACTGCTTTGGCAATGTCTGGAAGCTGAGTTTTGGCATGTTTTCGTATTTTGCACTGCTCTGTTATAATCCCGGTCCATTTTCTTAGAGTCACTAAATTGCCCAAATTTCCCAAATTTTTTTTTTTCTCCTCCAATTGCAATTCCTTAGCTGGTTTCTCCATTCCAGCCTGTTTGAAAGTCCTTCTTTTCTCTTTTGGCCTGCAGCAGGGATCAATTCTGGCAAGCTTTGCTGCATGTGCAGCTCTAAGGAGCTTGTGAGAGGAAGCCTGGAGGAGGCCACGTGTAAGCACACCTATCTGTCCTGACAGCTTTCTTCTGACATCTATGCTTACATGTCTTGAATTTTGGACACAAAGTTCATCTTTCACCCTTGGGCTTCAGGGGCAGAATGACAGTTCTTTTGCATACAAAGGAAAGCAGGCAACTCAAGTGTCTTAGGTGCAGATTAAACATGACCCATGCAAGATCAAGGCTGGACAGAGCGGTCGGTCCGGGCCGCTTTTGTGTACCAGCAGTCTTTGAATGGACCTGCCACTTGCCTTGCTTTGGGCAACCAACCAGTTTCCTTGCCATGCCCTGCTAATTCTCCATTGCTTTGCATTCCCTTGCATACCCATGCCTCACATTTGACCTGCCTGCAGTTTTCCTACAGGGCTTGGCCTTGCCTAGCCCTTCCGGTTACCATCACCTCCTATGCCCAGCCTTGCCTCTAACTTCTGGGACTTATCTCACCTACCACTCCATTTGCTTTCCCCTCACGGCTTCAGTCTTGCCAACCTGTCCCTTGACTTGCCTACAATTGCCTACACTTGCTTTGCCTTGCCTTACCTGCATGGAAGGCAAGGCAAAGAGTGGTAGACAAGGCAAAGCAAAGCCAGGAAGTTATTTGAAGGGCTAGGCAAGGCAGACATAGGCAAGCAAGCAAAGCTAGGGTAGGGTAGGCTAGGAAAACTAGGCATGGTACTGGAGGCAAGGCAAAGCCAAGTGACTTGGAGTGCCTTTCCTTGCTTGGGAAGTAAAAGATACGGTGGCAATGTTGGTAGGGCTGATGATAAGGTATCGTGGGAAGGTATAGTACAGCAAGACATTTCTGTCCTGGTCCTTTCTGTGTAGGAGCCATTGTTGGACAGAGTCAGTACCGGACGTGGTATGCAACTTTTGCTCTGTAAGTTCCTGAAGGAGAACAGCAATGCTTTCTCATGGGAAGGAAAGAACTTAGCCCCAGTGTTGGAGGTGCAGATAAGAAGCTGTGTCGTGCAGCTTAAGGGCGGCAGCAACTTTCTATCCTGGCATATTTGGTTTGGAAGCACTGACTCAATTTGTACAATCATGGAGTCGGTATCCATCTTTGGAAGGCAGTCTCCTTCCTGAAAGAATCCATTTGGCCTGTGTTTTCCACTTTCTCAAGGCAGCCTTCTTGAAATTCTGCCAGCACACTTCTTTTGGACAAGGTAAAGAGCTGCGCTGGGTCTTGGTGTGCAGCCTAGCTAGTGCCCCGCACAGGTAATGCCCAATAGCAGTGGTCTGACACCTTTGTAGAGGATCAGGCCCTGGATGCTTTGGATTTTGGAGGAGGGGATGCCATTTCTTTTGAGATGGGCTTCTAGTTCCTCCTCCCTTTGGCAAAGTTTGGGTGGCCACTTTGGGTGGTCTCAGTGAATTGAAAGGCTTTTCCCAATAGGCAGTTCTCTGGGTTCGAGTTGTTGAACTGTCAGTGGGAATGCAGAGGCCAGGCCAGGCCTCTGCAGGACAGGTTTTTGTCCCTTGTAGCTTTAGGGACTGTGTGAGCAGTCCCTGGTGCCATCCCATTTGGATCCTGACTCTGAGAGATTGAAGGCTTACGGTGGTACCTAGAGCTGAGAAGGAAAGTGGCGATAGCAGGGTGCATGTTTATAGTTTGATGGGTGCAATTGAAATTGTAGGCAGCAAAGAGCTTTCTCCACCAACAGTTTTGCGAGCTCGGCCGACATTTTCAAGTTTGTTACCAGGCTCTGTGAGAGAGAAAAAGTTTGTTAGGGCAGAAGATCTGGTGTCGGCCTTTGAGTGTGGGGCAAAGAAGAGTATCCACTTGGAAGGGGAAGATCGGTGAAATCCTTTTGTCCTGACACAGTTGATTGGAGAGCAGGGACGTTTCTGACTTGGCTGGGTCCTGGGGGTGGTTGTGAGCTGGGCTCGGTGCGTGTCCTGGTTTTGTGAGTTGACAATGCTGTGGTGTGGTTATTTAGAAGAGCGCTGACAGTGCCCAGGAAAAAGACAAGCACTTTTCTAGCCCAGCCCCGTTCGTGTGGGAGCAGTGTAGGGACAAGAGCTCCGCTGTGGATCCTGGCTCTCGGGTACTGACAGAATGGGATCCTGCATGTAGCAGAGAAGGAAAAAGAATCATTTCATTGTTGGCTGCACAGTTTAGAAGCTTCAAAATAAAAGGCAATTGCAGCATGGCCTCTTCATTTTAGAAAGTTTTCTGGGCCATCAGCTGCTCAACATGTAACTTGCACCCACTGAACTGCATTCAGCTTCCTGGAGATATGCACTTTCCCTCAAGATCTAGGTACCATCTTGCACTCTAACACTTGAAGATCCCAAACCGCTTCAAAATGTCCAGCGGCTGCTCTCAAAGAAAAAGTCCTACAACAAAAAGGCAGTGCTGGCCATAACGCTCCCTTTGCAGTCTGTCAACCAAACGAAACATACTAGCGATTCTCACGGACTTTCTCAATGATATATATACGTGCATCAGCACATTCTCTCAAAGTGACAGAGACTATCGCTACAGCCAAGCGTTTTCAGCTGCACTTCTGACTGACAGATGTGCCAGGACAGAAGGCATTTGCCAACCTACCCTCTTTCCTGTGCAACCTGACATTGGCAGCGCAAATATTTTCACATTCTTTCATTGTGGACATGTCCAAAGCAGCTAAAGATCACACAGGTGGAAGTGTCAAGACAGAAGATGTTCTCAAAGTAACTCCTTTTTTTTCTAAACAGCTTTTAAACTGCGCACAATGCTTTGTATCTTCTTTCCCACATAGACCTGCCCTCACTTTTTCACACTCACATCTTTGTTGCAAACATCCAGCAGCTGTTTGCGTAGAAAAAGGCTCTAGAAATAAAAGCGAGACTTGGGCTGCACCTTCTGCCTGCCCTGTGTAAGCCACATCAAACTCACCAGTGCGCTCCGTCCTTCCCTTTTCCGCTGCAACTACCATTGTGTTCTCTGGATCTCGGAACCTAAAGGTAGGCACATTTGTTTCCACAGAAGGGCCATAGGTAGCAGCACAAATAGCTCTCACTGAACTTTAATCTTTACCACTGCCACCATGAGTTTGGTTGGTAGGCCAGTAGGAGTCATGCTCCTTTTACAGCTGGTATGCGGCAGCCACCAGCCCAGTGCTCTTCGACTCTTGTAACCAATCCTGCTTTTACTCTCCCGGAGGGGATTAGGCATCTGTTTCTCACACAGATCATTGTGGCAGCAGCCAACGGCTCTAGTGCACTGCTTCTGCCAAAAGACACTGGGGCCAGACACTTACCTTCTCAGCACTACGTAGCCCCGTATTCTGCATCTCTTGTCGTCCAGATCATACCGCAAAGCGTTTCACAGAGAAAAAATGTGCCAGGACAACAAGCTTGGCTGAAGTGTACCCCTGAAACTGGTGGAAGTTTGTATTTGCACCACATTCAAGGGGCAGTCCTCTTTCCTATACAACCTGCAAACTGCTGTCTGTTCGCAGTGCCCTCTGCCCGCTCCTTCTTACCTTGAAGTACCATGCCAAAGAGGGCTCTGTGCTGAGGTCTCAGAAGAAGAGGGAAGCATATGTGTTTGTAAAGTGGACTGTCTGTTAGTCACTTCCCTCTTCAAAGCAGCGTGTTCCATGCCAAGCAGACAACAAAGCAACAAAGGATGAGTGTGACTCTGCATTCAAATCCTGCAATGTTCCCAGAAGTGAATTTCTCTCTTCTATAGGACTGACTTGTATGAAGTGGCGTGGTTGTTTCCTTCCATTAGAAGGGAAACTCATCTAGCCAGGCTTCATCACCCCCTGTATCTTTTGGGGTAGTTCTTGGAAGAAAATAGAGAGCAACTTTTCCACTCCACATGATTCATGTTTCATTCTCTTCCTTCTGTACTTCAGGGAACAAGCTATCAATTCCCTACTCTTTCTATGAAAAGGCATGAAGCTATTAATTAAATTCCCATAGATATAATAAGGAATCAAAGTCTTTTATGCCTGCAAGCAGGCCCTTATGGTATGAAAAGTATGGATTGTCAGGGGTGGAAGAAGATCTGCATGAAAAAGGAGAAAGCCCAGAAGCATGCAGGGATTTTCAGGTATGAAAGGGAAAACGACATTAAATTGTCAAGGGAAAGAAATTGAAAGAGGGAGGAGGGAGAAGGGAGGAGGAGGAGGCAAATGCTGCCTTTGAGGCAGCTGACACAAGGACCGTCGGCCTCATGAGCAAACAAGAAAACCAAATGAAACTTCACAGCAATCTCATCCACAACTTAGTGGACAAATGTGCAAACCCATTTCTTCATTTATTATGTGTCTAATATATATAGAGATGTTCTTCATTCTGACCGAATTTTCAGGGAGCAAGCTAGTGTAAGGCACCTGGAACCAATGGTGTATTGGAAATGGCCAACATGCAGAACGCGCTCCATCCTGAACGCTACCACAGCAGAATCACAGGATCATAGAATGGCCGGGGTAGACAAAGACCTTAAAGGCCATCTTGTTCTCTGACATGGGCGGGGACACCTTTTACTTGCTCAGGTTGCTCAGAGCCCCATCCAGCCTGGCCTTGAACACCAGGTTGGGGTGTCCATAACTTCTCCAGGCTGTCTGTGCCAGTGCTTCACCACCCTCACAGGGAAGAATTTCTTCCGAGTATCTAATTTCAACCTGCCCTCTTTCATTTTGAAGCCATTGCCCATTGTCCTGTCTCCAGAGTTCCTAATGAAGAGTCCCTCTCCTGCTTCCCTTCAGATATTGGAAGGTGTTGTGAGGTCTCCATGCAACCTTCTCTTCACCAGGCTAAACAGCCCTCATTCTCTCAGCCTGTGTGTCATGGCTTGACACTGGGACAATGCCAGTGCCCCCATGAGTATACTCTCTCCCTGGTTTCTGCTGTGAGATGTGACCAGGAATAAGCAAAGCAGGCTCCCACTTAGGGAAAAAAAAAATTATTAACTAAACTACAAGGGAAAGGAAAAAAAAAAAAAAAAAGAAACACACAAGGAAAATGAAAACTTCACAAATACATCTCCTCCTCCTCCTCCCCAAATTCCCAATACAATACATCCCCCAAATCATCGACTCTCGGTCCAGCACCACCCTTCAGAATACTCAATCCTCAGTTCATCAAGAGGACAAGGAGAAGGAGTCCTTCTTGTGCCAGTGGTGACCTATTCCTTTCATGTCCAGTGCTCTCACCACTGAACACAGACCAGAGCTGCTTCTAGGGTCGACTTTTAAGGATGCTTCATCCCACTGCAAAAAGGCACAGTCTCAATTTTGGGACATCTGTCCCCCCCATATTTTTCACCCCCTGGGGCCGAGGGGTACCCACACCGAACCCTCTTGGTCCTGAGGCATTGCCTCCCCCTAGAATGCAGTCCCTGTATCACAAGGAAACATGGCTCTGTCCATGGCTACACACAAAGAGTCCAGCATAAGCTACTCCATCATCTCTTCCACCTGCGTTCTTCTCTATTTCTCTCGTGGCCCATTTCCTCTTATCTCCTCTATATCTCTCTTCTCATTCAACTCCAGGAGGATTAGCATTTGTAAGGTTTCCATCATCCAAGAAAAGGGTTAAAAATCTGAGGCTCTGTCTGTCCAGAACTCCCATGGCTGCCCTGCCAGGCCCCTTCTTGCACTCCCCTCTTCTCCTTCTCGGCCGGCCAAGAACAGGCACCAGCTCTCTCTCTGTCTCTCCTGCGGTGGGGGGGGGGGGGGGGGGGGGGGGGCTGCCCAATGCCTCTCAGTGCTCCTCCACCCTTCCATCCTGCAGGGGCCTTCACCTCCCTTCTGGCCAGGGACCCAGCCTACCTCACCGGGCTGGGTGGCTTCCCCTGCCCCGCCCAGCCCGCAGCCAGGCAGGGGAGATCTGAACCTTTCCCTGACCGGAACCCAAGAGAGCCTCCCAGGGGAGAGCCCTGCTTTTAATCCTGTGTTCTCAGAGGTGCATCCAATGTCCCAATGGCCACCTTAGGTGCCAATATTAAAATCTGAACATCCATTGGCCTAACCACAGCATCCCAGAAAACACATTTCCTGTCAAACCACCACACTGTGGGATATGCTCTTGTCCTGAATACTGAACTGCAGTATTGTCTGATGATTTTTTGAATCCTTTGAAGGCATTTTGAATTCTTTTTCAGCCTTAAATTAGACTAAATAGCTTTGATTTGTGGGTATTGAGCAACAGAAATCACTGCCCTGGCTTGCCTTTTTTACAGCTCCTTTCCGTGGGAGACTCGCTGCAAACGTCACAGCTGGTGAGACAGTGGGCACACCATCATTCTGAAAGAGCTTTGCACAGTAAACATAGAGGAGGATTAAATATTGAAATGCAGATGACAGGAGCTGCCCAATGGACTCTGCTGGTGGAAATCAAATACTAGTCTAGTATTTTGAATGCAAATAATTCCTCCCAATGAGGCCAGACAGGCTTGTTTGCCTTTGAATCTGAGCATGTGGACAGTAGTGGATGGTCTACAGGTTGAAAACAGTGTAGATACTTCTCCTTTTTTTCAATAGTAGCTCAGAAACTGAAAAGGCAGCTACAAAATGGTAAATACATCCCTACAGATTCAAAAATGGTTGTTCTTAATTTGCATCTCCACCATAACAACAAATTGTTAGAACTAAAATACAGATGGGAATTTTATAGCTTCTCAGAAATGAAGCAGGAATTGGCCAATGGGCCTTCTCAGAAATGAAGCAGGAATTGGCCAATGGGCCTTAGCAGTAGCTACAAGTTTTTCAGCATGAGGCATCTCAAAAGTGTTTTAACCGTACAGAACTTTTCTGTACTTTTGGCCTTTTATCTCAAGGATGAATCAAAAAAAAAAAAAAAAAAAAAAGGAAAAAAAACCCAAGAAAAATAAAAAAAGAACAAACCCTACCAAATATATATATATATAACATGACTAAGATAATAAGCACAATCAGTAACATATATAGAAAAAGAACCCATGGTTTTTAACTTTCAACCTTGTCTTCTCAACACACTCTCGAAAATGGAATTGTTTCCCTATCTGCCTTGAAACATTTTGGAGCAAAAAACACTCTAAGGTCCTGATAGGTGTTTTGGTCAAAAATCCCTTCTTCTGGTTTTCTGTCCATAAGCAGAGTAATGGAGGGGAAAACTGGTAGCTGGCCAAAGGAGGTAGGAAGAGTGATCATCATCCACAACACTGGGGCTAAAGAAATTTCCACAGAAAATTACCTGCCTTATTACTTCTTCATGTGTTGGGTTGAAAGCTCAGAATCTGTTTCCATGTTTCCCATCCCTCGAATGTTCTATTTCACAGAATTCGAGCCCCTCAAACTTCAGTCCTGCCAGAACAGCCCGCCACGTGCTGTCATAGGGGATCTGCTGATGCCCACTGACTCTTACCAGTCTAGTGCTTGTCACTGTTGCAGATCAAGAACTACTGAATAGTTCTGATTAATGCTCTTAGAGTGGTTGAAAACAAGGAAAGAATGACTAGACATTTGTATGATCAAATCCCCTGATGGAATAAAAACATACCAGGACAACAAGCTTAATAAATGTATTCATTGTCATAAGAAGGGAGATGAAGGGTCCAAAAGATTACTTGCATACTTACTGTTCTAAATCCCTTGTTATCTGGTAAATTGCAAAGGATGCCCGGCTTTCACCAAAATGCAAATCAGATTAAAATGTGAAGCCTTACACTTTACTGGATAGAAAACTTCATCGTCCATTTTTAAATCTTAGAGATTGCGATGTTGTCCTGGTTTAGGGCAAATTTGGAGGAGAATTTCCAAATTAGGGCCCCTCCCCCCAACTGGTTCGGGAAGGATTCCTCAGAGAGAAGTGGAACGAACCTGTTCATTTAATAGGCACAGCACCCCCCAGCACGCAAAAGGAACAATTCTGGATGACAGCACTCTGAAAAAGATGACAAATTCAGAAAGTCTCTCTTGGGGGGGTGGTCACTTTGTTCTCAGTCCCTCCGGCACTGGGCCAGCTGCTGCAGGCCACAAGGTGCAAACTCTCGGTGTTTCCCAGGTCCCAGTCCGGAGCAGGTTCAAAATGGTCAGGAAGACCTGAAGGAGAAACGGTCCAGGAAGAAATTTGGACAGTTTAGCTAAACTAGCTAATGAGCAAAAGCAAGCAGAAGCGAAGCAAGCAAGAGTGAGAGAGAGCAAAGCCAAAAGCAAAAGCAGAAAAAGCAAAAGCTGCAGTCTCTGTGTCCCGCCAGGTTGATAAGAAAACCAAAACAAAACATTCCCTCTTCAGAGCCAGTCTTAAAGGTACAGAACATAATATCCAACATTCACAGAACACATGAATGGGGATACAAGCATCATAACGTCACCCTAGGACAGATGTATTTCCTATTAATACCTTAATATTAATAAGGTTTAGAGCTGGAATTCAGAGGGAAAAGAAAGCTATTTTGAATTCATTCTATTCAATCATCTTGTCTGGGCTGTCTCTTCCTGCTTTTCACTTCTGAAACTCTGTATGAAAGGCATAGAGTTCTGGATTAATTCTTTTCAGTTTCCCCTGTTATTCTTAACAGTTTCCCCTGTTATTCTTCTTTAAAGGCAAACCTGGAAAAATCCACACTTTCTTTCCCAACCACTTCTAAAATTCCATTGAGAAGCAAAAAACCCCATCAAACAACTAAATCTCTGCTCCAATTTGTAGGAAAAATCCCCATGCCATTAACTGCTTTCCTAACATTTTCTTTCTCTTGTATTAATATGGCAACCTTTTCTTGCTTTTATAGATTAGAACCAAATTCTTAAAGCTATAAGGAAACACAGGTTTACTGTAGCTGATTCTGAGATACAGTAGTCCAGCAAGGAGTTCAGACCTCAAAAGAAGAGTCTGTACAACAAGATTCAGCACAACGTTGAGACATATTAGCTATTTTTCAAGAAAAGCCGCCAAAATGAAACTGCTTAGACTTCTATACTATCATGGGTGCCTGCTTCCAGAACCTGACCTAAGTTGCTGGAAACTAGCTGCAATATTACTGCAAACAATGCTGTGAATGTAGGACATTGTTATTCTTCTCTTCCATTGAAAACCACAAGTGGAGTTGCGTCATTTTCTTAAAAATTCTCTATTTCCTTCCAAACTGCTAAAATAATGATAAATCAAGTGTTCTGTTCATACAGTTTAAATCTAATAATGTTCAAAATGAAAAAAAAAAAAATTCATTCAGATATGGTCTGCAATAATACAGCCGAGACAAGATGAACCAGTCTGGCCTACAAAATAAAGTGAAGCAGAATTTGGGAATTTGGAACACCTTACGATGTAATATTTAAAGAAAAAAAAGAAATAAAATGTAACCTACCCAAACTCAATCAGTGATGCACCGACAGAGAAAAAAGAACTAATTACTACTAATATTTCTTTCATTCTCAGACAAGAAGTTAAATGATCCTCTTGAATGCGCGGAAGATTGTTGCGAAAGACAGCAGCCTTCTTCTTTACAACATATTCTTCAGAACTCCAGGAGACAAATCATTAGAGCTATGAGGCTCTTTCTCTCTGTAAAACTTCCAGAGCATAGCCAAGATTATATTCCTTTAGAGATCCTCACTGCCCTGGGAGACTGGTGGAGAGTCTACAGCTCCAGTACATCAGCCAGACGCTCTGCCTTATTTAGCATGGCTACTGCAGCAAGGACATCATCTCTACTGGCTTTCTATCCAAAATATATGCAAGGCACAACAAAGAATATAGCCAAAACACTGAGCACAGCTTATGGCCTTCAAAACAAAAATCTCACCATGGCAATACTGGATCTTCTGATCCAAACCATCAGGAAACATTTCTTTAGAGGCGAAAAAAGCTCCTGTTGATTGTACAAAAAATAGTGATGTAAACCAGAGTTGCATGACCCAATATTTCTATTGAACTGGAACTATTTTGATCAATATTATGGATCCATTTCTTTTCAGGGCATTTGGTAAAAAATGTAAAGTATAGTTTAAAAGGAATTATTGGATGCGTACTAAGTACTAGGGATTAGTTAAGGTGTTGGTTTTGCATGGCTTGGTTTTTGGTGGGGAGGGAAGAAGCCAGCCACAGAAGTGAATCTTTTGTGAAAAGCTCCTAGAAGCTTCCTCCATGCCTGGCAAAGTGAATCCCTGCTTGGCACTAAGAACAGACATGCTGCTAAGCCAATTAGACAAGCAGTAATATATTTAAGAAGGAAATCAAAACTGCAGCCAGTTAACTTTTAAGTTTGCTAATTTTTTGGTTGGCACCTCTTCTGGTTTGAAAGCAAAAGCAGCAAGAGATGCTGTCGCTGTTGCAGTGTGTGTTTTTGATTGCAATGCAGTTTGAGTAGTCAGTTTTATAATACTTCCGGTTTTGTGCTGTTGTAGCATATTTTATTATTAATGGATTGTTCCTTTCCCCCCGTGGTGTTAGTTTTTGCCCTAGTTGTCCATCTCCCCAAAGACCTGCCCTTTTGTTCCCTTTTCCTCCTCCCACTGAATGTCAATCCCTCCCCAAGCCTGCCCCTTTCTCTAGAAACTTCCCTATCAATTTTATAGTCTTCAAAACCCCATTGGTTTGTTTAAGTTATTCTCCTCCCCTGTAGTCCCCTATTGGTTTAAACATTGTATTCCCCGCCTTGTGGTCCACCCCCAGTTGCTCCCAGTGTGTTAAAGATTGTATCCTCCTCTGGGACCTCTCCCCATTTCTAAGTTGATGTATGCGTTTGAGTCAGTGTCTTTCTGTCCCTGACCCTCCAGGGAAGAAACTCCTTTGGAAAACATACAGAAGACCTCTCCCTGTTCCTTGTCCCTGCCCTCGGCGCAGTCCTATCCCCAATGCAGTCCACCTGTGCCATAGAGCAGCTGTGCCCTACAGCTGCACCCTGGATTCGACAGCTTTCTGGGGGCAGCCCACTCTGGCTGTTGGTGTCAGGAGCTAGTCGGTCTGAAGAAATCCAGCATGGCAGCAAGACTCCAAGTCAGAAATACAATTTATTAGGAAAAGGGGAAAAACCAAATACATGCAATAATACAAAAGAAAAACCACGGACAGAATACGACCTGTCACCCTGCTAGTTAGGGTGGTGGCAGCAGTCCGGATGAAATGGTCTTGTTGAAGTGGTGATCCTGTAGAAACCATCTGGTAGCTCTTGTCCTCTGAAGACCAGTGGGTGAGGGTGGCCGTTCTTCTAGGAAGCCAGTGGAAAGACTGCTTGTGGTGTCCCAAAACTCAGATTCTATCCAGCTGGGGATGCTTAGCTCCTGCCCCCTGGGCAGAGCATCTTGCAATGGGCTCAAATTGTTCTGAGTCATGCAGTGGTTCCTTGATTACCCTTTAAACAGAAATGGCTCCTGGAGGGAGTCATCTCTGAGTCATGTGGCAAGACATGGATGGCCCCGTTAAGAGATAAGGAGATAAGGAAAAAACGATGCCCCTCCCGGTTTCAGCAGCTCTTGAGGTTGGGAGCAGAATACATTTTTATATTGTAGCCTAGGACAATACAGGATGAATGCTTTTGCATTTGCAGGAGGTTTGTGTGGATTTGAAAAGCATCCTTATAGCAGAGGCACAAAAGTATTCTCATACCCTTTTAAATCATCTTCAAACCAAGCAATTCTCACAAGAAGGTAACGCATGAATGACTTGCAAGTGAGTTGAAGAAACACGGCAAAGATAAGTAGTGTTCAACTGCAGAGAATCGTTTAGGGACACCATACCTTTATATACCTTTATATTTTAAATCAGGAAGCATGGATGGACCGTTTTTTTCCCCTTAGTTGACTACAGAACCAGCGGTCCCTTGCGGGAGGGTGTTTGGATTCAAGATGACACTGGCAGCTAAGAGCATGGCTACATAGAAGGTGCTACTTTTAGACCAGAACATTCAACTACTTAAAGGCAGATAGGAGAATAGCTGACTAGTGACAGCTCTGAGCAGAAGAGCCTGTGGCTTATCCTGTGGGAACAATAGTAAGACATTTCAATTGAAAAACCCCATTCATTTCCAAGGACCAAACATCAGTAAAAATAAAAGGTCAAGTAAAGACACCCTAGTGCTCTTCTTATCAGAAGCATGTTCCTCCATATGAGAGCATTTAGGAAAGGACAGTCCATTCATAAAGAAAGGTGTGCCAGTTAGAAAACCTGTAGAACAATACAAGACAAACTCACACAATATACATCCTCAAATGCAAAATGAAGAAATAATCATTTCAAGCTTCCGTGGAATTAATTGCATTTTATTTGTTCTTTTCATTTCAGCTGCTATCAAGTTATTTTTTAAGACTGAATTTTATGAATTCAGCAAAGCTCTCTTTTTGAATGTCTGCATACCCCTATAAAACACTGAGGTGACAAAGAGAACGGCAGTGGAAGGAAACCTGGTCCACCTCCCCCTCCTTGAAGCTTTAGGCCAGCGAGTGATTAGAATTTAGTCACTTCATTTGCTTTACCAAGAGAGAATGTTTTCTAGCCTTTATCTTTCCTTTTGGAGCTGATTCACTTTGTAGTCATAAATTCTTGACTCAGTTGGTGAGAAACAATGGCATTACAGCCGTGGATGTTAAAGTGCACTGATGGGAAATGAAGTTTTCATCTTCAGGTCCTTGCTTCAGTAAATCTTCCAAATTCATCAGAAAGAAAGTTCCCAGACCAGTAATCCCCACTCAGATGACCTAATTCAAATAGTCTGTAGGCATAAGAGGCATCAAGCAGGTGCTGTCATCTGTTAGGGGAATACCCAGCCAGTACATGATTGTCTAGTTAGGCGGCAACAATTTTGGAAATAATTTAGTTTTTTTGTATTGCAAGTGAATGGTCAATACATTTTATTAGTGGATACGGGTAAAAGAATGTCTTCTGCATCCTTTCAGAGGGGAAGCTTCCCTAGATCTAAAGCTGCTCAGCTCCACGATAGGATGCTTTGTCTGAAAAGGGAACTCAAGTCTTTGTCCTTTTGGATTGCTTCCATAGTTTTTCACTCACTCTTCAGGTACCTGTTAATACGTTCTCTTATCCCTTGCAAACTTTTATGGGCATAGTCACTGAATTGGTACGTATTCCATGAAGTCCACAGGCCCTGTTGAGATGCAGCCACAGGTCTCAAGGGTGTTAGCAGATGTTATTCTGAGGCCACTCCTAATGATGTTTGATGGATCATAGTGACTGAGGAAAGTGCCCAAAGACTGGATGAAAGCAAATGTCACCCATCTTGGAAAAAGGCAACTAGGAGGACTTGGAAAAGTACAAGCCAGCCAGCCAGCGTCATTTTTATCCCCAGGAAGTTGATGGAGCAGCTATTGCTGGAAAGCATTGCCAGGCACATGAAGGAGGACAAAATAACATAGTCAGCATGGATTTACCAGGGGAACTTCATGCTGAACAACTTTTTAAACTCCTCTGATGAATCAACTTGCCCGGTAGATGAAGGGAATATTGTCTGCCTGGGCTTCAGGAAGGTTTTTGACATTTCTCTAGGTGGCAGCACACATACATCCCAGAAGGAATAGTGCAAAGAGGAGGGAACCAGTGTCTTTTCAAGGATGCTCAGTGAAAAGACAAGAGGCAGTAGGCACACACTGAAATACAGGAGATTGCCTCTGCACATCAGCAAATGATTTTTTACTGTGAGGGCGACTGAACCACGGCACAGACTGCCCAGAAAGATTGTGGAGCCTGGATCTTTGAAGACATGAAAAGTACACCCAGATATAATCCTGGGCAAGAGGCTCTAGGTAGCCTGGTTTAAGCAGGGGGGTTGGACCTGGTGAGCCCCACTGACGCCTTCCACTCTCGTTCATTCTGTGCTAGTGAATTCTCTTAGAGATGCATTTCAAGCACTGGCATGACAAAGATCTGTGCAGAGAGAGATCCAAATGGACATGGGATCTAAGTTCCTTAAGTAGTGCTCAAGAAGAATGCAAAACTCTGGGATAAGTGTCTCTTCCATAACTTAATCCCTTTCATGGGAAAATTCCCCAGCTATAGAAAGATCTTCTGATAGGCATGCTTAAGACTGACACTGGCTGAGCAAATTTCTCCCTATGTGTGTTTAAGACCAGTTAGGATCTTCACCAATAGTGTTGTCAACATAGTCACAGAATGTATATTGTTAAGAAGGGACAACTTACATCAGAATGGCAAATATTGGTCCACAAAATGTATTAATGTATGGGAACTATCTACTTGGGTTGAAAATAAAAAGAAAGAGTTAGTCTTTATTTATCAATTTCATCCCAATATTGATAAGGTAAGAAAAAGACCTTAGTCCTTAACCTTCTTAACTCAAACAAAGATTTTTAAAAATTCCTTGTAAAAAATGTATCCTAATTATCAGACTATGAAACAATTTTAGTTGGGAAAAAAGTTCCAAAATTGTGTAGATAGTGGTAAAGAAGCCAAGAAAATAGGTAAGAAACAAAAAGAGAGCAAAAGAGTCAGCTTCAGTCTGCAAGCTCGTTCTAGAAGTAATCTGCTAGAAAAAGGAACCCCCAGTTGAATTTCCAATGTATTCATGCACTTGATTCAGTAACTAGTCAATGTAAAAACCAATCCTTTTGTACGACTTCTCCCAGCAACAAAAACTCCAGCAGCTTGACACCACCATCATGCCTGTCCCAGATGTACTTTAAAAGAAATTATCCTTTCTTGAAACTCTGTTTGCATAAAAGTTGCAAGACATTGGAGGGATTCTCCACATTCTCATTTCTCTGTGTGGCTTGAAAGTATATTTGATAAAATATGCAACAAAGCATATGATTTATAAGGTAGGGTAAAATGGATGATTTGGGAATTGATCTCTTGTTGATATTAAACTTCATATCCACTCTCTGTGAAGTTTCTAAAACAAATGATGGAGCTGAGGCATGAATCTGCCACAACAAGTGTTAAGCAAACATACACACTCCCCTTCACATGCCCCCCTTCCACACACACCTAGGCCCACGCAGAGGTCAGCATAGCAGATGATGAACACCTTGGAAAAGACCGAAATGCTAAATACCTCTCTTTGTGGGCAAAATAGCTGGTGCAACAATTCAAATATCTGGTGTAAAAATTCTGTTTAATATCTACTTCCTATTTAAAACACAGCTTTTCATTTAATTATATGTAGGGAATATTTTCATATTATTTGTTTCTTTACAATTACTTCATTCTCATGTGTTGTATGTCTAGGAATATTTTCTTCTAAAGATAGAAAAAAATAGATAATATCTTTTCAGAAGAAAACATTGGTTTATACAATTTTAAACCATCATGATATGGAAGAATTCTTTTGTCCCTCACTAAGGTGGAAGAACTATTTGGATCACAGATCATTTACAATGAAATACTTTACCTTTTTAAGATGCTTTCAGTCAATTTTATATCCTCATTGCTTATTCATTGTAAACAGTAATTTTTCAGTGAAGGGAAAGTGTGTGGTATATCTGCATTATGTTCAAACCCAATTCCTACTAAAGGCCAGGCTGAACCCCAGTAAATAATGTCCTGAATGATATTTTGCCGCCTTCTTTGGCACTTCATGAAATCCTAACATGAGGAAGTGTGGAAATACAGAGATTTTGTCCCATGTAGAAACCCATCCCATGTATTTTATGCTGTAATTCTTCTCTCTTTTAAAATTTGCTATCTTCTGCATAGTTTTCATTAACCTGTTACAGTAGTGAAAATCACAGATCAAGGTAATTTTGTAACACTTTGATTTTACCCCAAGAGCTGAGGGAAAACTTGCTCCTATACTTCAATCTGAGTTTCTTCTAGATTCAAACTTTGTTTCTCTACCATCAAGAGTCTCCTGTGTTGCTGCTCAAAGCCCCATCCAACCTGACCTTGAATACTTTCAGGGATGGGACACCCACTACTTCTCTGGGCAACCTGTTCCAGTGTTCCATCACCCCCACAGTAAAAAATGTCTTCCTTTCATCTAATATGTGCCAGAAGTATTAAATCTAGGCATATAAACTTTGAGGAAAGGTTTGAAATTCTTTTGATTTGAATCACATTTTATATGAATACTGACTTACAGGTGACTAAAATATGTTGATGGGCATTTGAGCTGACACTTTTTGAAAAGGTGCATGGAATTTAAAATTAAAACCAGCACCATTAAAAGCTTTGTGCCGTTTTCTTTTTCCTCTGGTATTCAAAATTGCATATATCAAATATCTGTGCTTCATACAAAGCTCTTAGACACTCTCAGAAAAAAGCTTTTCTTTCAGACTAAGTTGCAGTTTACGTAGAACACTAGTACTAGTGAAGGTTTTTCTGGGCATAGGGGGAACACCTTCTCATTGGATTTGTGTGCAGAATGCATTTTATCCAAACTGGAAAATTGATCCCAGCTGTGTTCTAGTCATCATTCTTACTGCATCAGGCCTGAAGATTCTGTGAAAAGTAGCCTGTGGACCTTGAACATAGCTCATGTGAAACAGATGAGAGGCGATGGAGAAGTTGAGGGAGAGAATAAAGAGCATATGGCCCAGTACAGACTAACAATTGTTTGGCACCCTTTAAAGGCTGTGTTTGACAAGCAGGGCTGAAGCAGGTCTGCAAAATATCCGGGAGATCAAAATCCATTGAAGCAAATTGCCCTGGCCAGTCACCTTGCTGCCGATAATTCCCTCTCCATACCAGCTGATCAGGCCTAACAATGCTGCTGCAGAAGTATTGTGAAAAAGGTAGGCATATTTTCACAGATGCAGGGGAAAATCCCCTTGGATGATGGTTCCAAGGGATTACTTGATGGAGCAAGTTATGTACCCTTATCTACCGTGCAATATCTAAGTTGGTGAGTTCACTATCTGTCAGCATCACTTTAGAAAATAAATGTTTGATGCACAAAAAAATATTTCATATGTCCTGTCTACCTGCTTCATTTCAACCAATGAATAGGCTACGTTCCATCAGCAAAGGGTTTATGATCCTATGTTTCTTTAAACTGTGGTAATTCTTTATTTTTTTCTAAATCAGACACTGTCTATTCATAAGATTCAGATGTCCATGGCAGGAGTGTAATTAAATTCACATGTTAAAAAATAACCTTCTTCTTGTTATCTTTTTATTAAATTACTGACATGTAACATCAGTCTGAGAGCTGAAGAAAACCCCTTCATTTGCTGTTTGCCAAGTATCATCTATGTGATACAAATTCTGCTTGAGAAATCACACCCGTACATTGCCATGTAGCACTACTAGTAATGCTTTCACAACCTTTTCTTCATCATTAGGTCTTGCAATGCAGCTCATTTCCTCACAGACCATTTCTTGAAGACACTAAAACTCCCAATTTTCTGCATTTTTTTGGCTTTTTTTTCAATTGGATTTCATTTGATCCTATCTCCTTTCCAGAGCGTTTGTAAGCCTTTCTTTATGGGGTCGCAAGATTCCGTTTCCTTCCCGAAAGGAAATGAAATTTCCTTTCGGGAAGGGAAACGGAATCTTGCGATTTCAATGGGGACCAAGAGAGGAATCTTTGGTGCATGTCCCTGCCCTAGATGACATGCCATGACTTTTGATGCCTTTGACTTTGGGAAAGATTTTTTTCTTTTTTTTTTCATTTTTTTTTAAGCATCCATGCCATGTCTTTTATATCTTCTCTTCCACGCTGTGTCTTGCTCCTTTCAATTTTGCACTGATTTGGCAATGTCTGGAAGCTTAGTTTTGGCATGTTTTGGTATTTTGCACTGCTCTGCTATAATCCCGGTCCATTTACTTATAGTCACTAAATTGCCCAAATTTCCCAAATTTTTTTTTTCTCCTCCAATTGCAATTCCGTAGCTGGTATCTCCATTCCAGCCTGTTTGAAAGTCCTTCTTTTCTCTTTTGGCCTTCAGCAGGGATCAATTCTGGCGAGCTTTGCTGCATGTGCCTGCACTTCATAGCATATGGGAAAATTTTTTCTTTTTTAATTTTAGGTTTTTTTAAGTGTCCATATTATGTTCCTCATATCCTCTCCTCCACGTTGTGTCTTGCTCCTTACAATTTTCCACGGCTTTGGCAATGTCTGGAAGCTTAGTTTTGGCATGTTTTGGTATTTTGCACTGCTCTGCTATAATCCCGGTCCATTTTCTTAGAGTCACTAAATTGCCCAAATTTCCCAAATTTTTTTTTTTTCTCCTCCAATTGCAATTCCTTAGCTGGTATCTCCATTCCAGCCTGTTTGAAAGTCCTTCTTTTCTCTTTTGGCCTTCAGCGGGGATCACTTTTGGCAAGCTTTGCTGCATGTGCCTCCTTTTCCGAGAATATGGGGAAATTTTATCTTTTTTAATTTTAGGTTTTTTTAAGTGTCCATATTATGTTCCTCATACCTTCCCCTCCACGTTGTGTCTTGCTCCTTGCAATTTTCCACTGCTTTGGCAATGTCTGGAAGCTTAGTTTTGGCATGTTTTGGTATTTTGCACTGCTCTGCTATAATCCCGGTCCATTTTCTTAGAGTCACTAAATTGCCCAAATTTCCCAAATTTTTTTTTTTTCTCCTCCAATTGCAATTCCTTAGCTGGTATCTCCATTCCAGCCTGTTTGAAAGTCCTTCTTTTCTCTTTTGGCCTTCAGCGGGGATCACTTTTGGCAAGCTTTGCTGCATGTGCCTCCTTTTCCGAGAATATGGGGAAATTTTTTCTTTTTTAATTTTAGATTTTTAAGTGTCCATACCATGTTCCTCCTATCCTCTCCTCCACGTTGTGTCTTCCTCCTTGCAATTTTCCCCTGCTTTGGCAACGTCTGGGAGCTTAGTTTTGGCATGTTTTGGTCATTTGCAATGCAGCTCATTTCCTCACAGACCATTTCTTGAAGACACTAAAACTCCCAATTTTCTGCATTTTTTTGGCTTTTTTTCAATTGGATTTCATTTGATCCTATCTCCTTTCCAGAGCGTTTGCAAGCCTTTCTTTATGGGGTCGCAAGATTCCGTTTCCTTCCCGAAAGGAAATGAAATTTCCTTTCGGGAAGGGAAACGGAATCTTGCGATTTCAATGGGGACCAAGAGAGGAATCTTTGGTGCATGTCCCTGCCCTAGATGACATGCCATGACTTTTGATGCCTTTGACTTTGGGAAAGATTTTTTTCTTTTTTTTTTCATTTTTTTTTAAGCATCCATGCCATGTCTTTTATATCTTCTCTTCCACGCTGTGTCTTGCTCCTTTCAATTTTGCACTGATTTGGCAATGTCTGGAAGCTTAGTTTTGGCATGTTTTGGTATTTTGCACTGCTCTGCTATAATCCCGGTCCATTTACTTATAGTCACTAAATTGCCCAAATTTCCCAAATTTTTTTTTTCTCCTCCAATTGCAATTCCGTAGCTGGTATCTCCATTCCAGCCTGTTTGAAAGTCCTTCTTTTCTCTTTTGGCCTTCAGCAGGGATCAATTCTGGCGAGCTTTGCTGCATGTGCCTGCACTTCATAGCATATGGGAAAATTTTTTCTTTTTTAATTTTAGGTTTTTTTAAGTGTCCATATTATGTTCCTCATATCCTCTCCTCCACGTTGTGTCTTGCTCCTTACAATTTTCCACGGCTTTGGCAATGTCTGGAAGCTTAGTTTTGGCATGTTTTGGTATTTTGCACTGCTCTGCTATAATCCCGGTCCATTTTCTTAGAGTCACTAAATTGCCCAAATTTCCCAAATTTTTTTTTTTTCTCCTCCAATTGCAATTCCTTAGCTGGTATCTCCATTCCAGCCTGTTTGAAAGTCCTTCTTTTCTCTTTTGGCCTTCAGCGGGGATCACTTTTGGCAAGCTTTGCTGCATGTGCCTCCTTTTCCGAGAATATGGGGAAATTTTATCTTTTTTAATTTTAGGTTTTTTTAAGTGTCCATATTATGTTCCTCATACCTTCCCCTCCACGTTGTGTCTTGCTCCTTGCAATTTTCCACTGCTTTGGCAATGTCTGGAAGCTTAGTTTTGGCATGTTTTGGTATTTTGCACTGCTCTGCTATAATCCCGGTCCATTTTCTTAGAGTCACTAAATTGCCCAAATTTCCCAAATTTTTTTTTTTTCTCCTCCAATTGCAATTCCTTAGCTGGTATCTCCATTCCAGCCTGTTTGAAAGTCCTTCTTTTCTCTTTTGGCCTTCAGCGGGGATCACTTTTGGCAAGCTTTGCTGCATGTGCCTCCTTTTCCGAGAATATGGGGAAATTTTTTCTTTTTTAATTTTAGATTTTTAAGTGTCCATACCATGTTCCTCCTATCCTCTCCTCCACGTTGTGTCTTCCTCCTTGCAATTTTCCCCTGCTTTGGCAACGTCTGGGAGCTTAGTTTTGGCATGTTTTGGTCATTTGCAATGCAGCTCATTTCCTCACAGACCATTTCTTGAAGACACTAAAACTCCCAATTTTCTGCATTTTTTTGGCTTTTTTTCAATTGGATTTCATTTGATCCTATCTCCTTTCCAGAGCGTTTGCAAGCCTTTCTTTATGGGGTCGCAAGATTCCGTTTCCTTCCCGAAAGGAAATGAAATTTCCTTTCGGGAAGGGAAACGGAATCTTGCGATTTCAATGGGGACCAAGAGAGGAATCTTTGGTGCATGTCCCGGCCCTAGATGACATGCCATGACTTTTGATGCCTTTGACTTTGGGAAAGATTTTTTTCTTCTTTTTTCCATTTTTTTTAAGCATCCATGCCATGTCTTTTCTATCTTCCCCTCCACATTGTGTCTTGTTCCTTGCAATTTTCCACTGCTTTGGCAATGGAAAAGGCAGGAGAGTGGTAAAGTACTGTTTTCTCTAAGTCTGAATGCTGCCCACACTGTGCCTGTGTGCTGCAGCTTGCATCTTCGCCTTTGGGAAGCTGCCGCTCGCCGATTCTCCCGGAGGCGAAGAAGCGGCTTCTTCGCACACAGAGCATTGTGGCGAGCGCAGGGAGCTCCTGAGAGCGGTTTGTGCCGAAAGAAGCCCGGGACCGGCACTTAGCTTCGGAGAGCTGCGTATCTGCGTCTTCTGCGTGTCTTGCCGCTCTACACTCAGCAAAAAGCTTTTCCAGCATATCTTGCAAGGAGAAACTCTGCCAGGAAAGAAAACATCCAAAATCTTGTTCTAAAGCTTGCACGGAGGTCTGCAAAGAGTTTGGCAAGAATGAAAGGTAGTTGTCCAAAACTCGTTCTTTTCCAATAGAATAACCATGGAAAAGGCAGGAGAGTGGTAAAGTACTGTTTTCTCTAAGTCTGAATGCTGCCCACACTGTGCCTGTGTGCTGCAGCTTGCATCTTCGCCTTTGGGAAGCTGCCGCTCGCCGATTCTCCCGGAGGCGAAGAAGCGGCTTCTTCGCACACAGAGCATTGTGGCGAGCGCAGGGAGCTCCTGAGAGCGGTTTGTGCCGAAAGAAGCCCGGGACCGGCACTTAGCTTCGGAGAGCTGCGTATCTGCGTCTTCTGCGTGTCTTGCCGCTCTACACTCAGCAAAAAGCTTTTCCAGTATCTTGCAAGAGAAACTCTGCCAGGAAAGAAAACATCCAAAATCTTGTTCTAAAGCTTGCACGGGGGTCTGCAAAGCGTTTGGCAAGAATGAAAGGTAGTTGTCCAAAACTCGTTCTTTTCCAATAGAATAACCATGGAAAAGGCAGGAGAGTGGTAAAGTACTGTTTTCTCTAAGTCTGAATGCTGCCCACACTGTGCCTGTGTGCTGCAGCTTGCATCTTCGCCTTTGGGAAGCTGCCGCTCGCCGATTCTCCCGGAGGCGAAGAAGCGGCTTCTTCGCACACAGAGCATTGTGGCGAGCGCAGGGAGCTCCTGAGAGCGGTTTGTGCCGAAAGAAGCCCGGGACCGGCACTTAGCTTCGGAGAGCTGCGTATCTGCGTCTTCTGCGTGTCTTGCCGCTCTACACTCAGCAAAAAGCTTTTCCACCATATCTTGCAAGGAGAAACTCTGCCAGGAAAGAAAACATCCAAAATCTTGTTCTAAAGCTTGCACGGGGGTCTGCAAAGCGTTTGGCAAGAATGAAAGGTAGTTGTCCAAAACTCGTTCTTTTCCAATAGAATAACCATGGAAAAGGCAGGAGAGTGGTAAAGTACTGTTTTCTCTAAGTCTGAATGCTGCCCACACTGTGCCTGCGTGCTGCAGCTTGCATCTTCGCCTTTGGGAAGCTGCCGCTCGCCGATTCTCCCGGAGGCGAAGAAGCGGCTTCTTCGCACACAGAGCATTGTGGCGAGCGCAGGGAGCTCCTGAGAGCGGTTTGTGCCGAAAGAAGCCCGGGACCGGCACTTAGCTTCGGAGAGCTGCGTATCTGCGTCTTCTGCGTGTCTTGCCGCTCTACACTCAGCAAAAAGCTTTTCCACCAAATCTTGCAAGGAGAAACTCTGCCAGGAAAGAAAACATCCAAAATCTTGTTCTAAAGCTTGCACGGGGGTCTGCAAAGCGTTTGGCAAGAATGAAAGGTAGTTGTCCAAAACTCGTTCTTTTCCAATAGAATAACCATGGAAAAGGCAGGAGAGTGGTAAAGTACTGTTTTCTCTAAGTCTGAATGCTGCCCACACTGTGCCTGTGTGCTGCAGCTTGCATCTTCGCCTTTGGGAAGCTGCCGCTCGCCGATTCTCCCGGAGGCGAAGAAGCGGCTTCTTCGCACACAGAGCATTGTGGCGAGCGCAGGGAGCTCCTGAGAGCGGTTTGTGCCGAAAGAAGCCCGGGACCGGCACTTAGCTTCGGAGAGCTGCGTATCTGCGTCTTCTGCGTGTCTTGCCGCTCTACACTCAGCAAAAAGCTTTTCCACCATATCTTGCAAGGAGAAACTCTGCCAGGAAAGAAAACATCCAAAATCTTGTTCTAAAGCTTGCACGGGGGTCTGCAAAGCGTTTGGCAAGAATGAAAGGTAGTTGTCCAAAACTCGTTCTTTTCCAATAGAATAACCATGGAAAAGGCAGGAGAGTGGTAAAGTACTGTTTTCTCTAAGTCTGAATGCTGCCCACACTGTGCCTGCGTGCTGCAGCTTGCATCTTCGCCTTTGGGAAGCTGCCGCTCGCCGATTCTCCCGGAGGCGAAGAAGCGGCTTCTTCGCACACAGAGCATTGTGGCGAGCGCAGGGAGCTCCTGAGAGCGGTTTGTGCCGAAAGAAGCCCGGGACCGGCACTTAGCTTCGGAGAGCTGCGTATCTGCGTCTTCTGCGTGTCTTGCCGCTCTACACTCAGCAAAAAGCTTTTCCACCATATCTTGCAAGGAGAAACTCTGCCAGGAAAGAAAACATCCAAAATCTTGTTCTAAAGCTTGCACGGGGGTCTGCAAAGCGTTTGGCAAGAATGAAAGGTAGTTGTCCAAAACTCGTTCTTTTCCAATAGAATAACCATGGAAAAGGCAGGAGAGTGGTAAAGTACTGTTTTCTCTAAGTCTGAATGCTGCCCACACTGTGCCTGTGTGCTGCAGCTTGCATCTTCGCCTTTGGGAAGCTGCCGCTCGCCGATTCTCCCGGAGGCGAAGAAGCGGCTTCTTCGCACACAGAGCATTGTGGCGAGCGCAGGGAGCTCCTGAGAGCGGTTTGTGCCGAAAGAAGCCCGGGACCGGCACTTAGCTTCGGAGAGCTGCGTATCTGCGTCTTCTGCGTGTCTTGCCGCTCTACACTCAGCAAAAAGCTTTTCCACCATATCTTGCAAGGAGAAACTCTGCCAGGAAAGAAAACATCCAAAATCTTGTTCTAAAGCTTGCACGGGGGTCTGCAAAGCGTTTGGCAAGAATGAAAGGTAGTTGTCCAAAACTCGTTCTTTTCCAATAGAATAACCATGGAAAAGGCAGGAGAGTGGTAAAGTACTGTTTTCTCTAAGTCTGAATGCTGCCCACCCTGTGCCTGTGTGCTGCAGCTTGCATCTTCGCCTTTGGGAAGCTGCCGCTCGCCGATTCTCCCGGAGGCGAAGAAGCGGCTTCTTCGCACACAGAGCATTGTGGCGAGCGCAGGGAGCTCCTGAGAGCGGTTTGTGCCGAAAGAAGCCCGGGACCGGCACTTAGCTTCGGAGAGCTGCGTATCTGCGTCTTCTGCGTGTCTTGCCGCTCTACACTCAGCAAAAAGCTTTTCCACCATATCTTGCAAGGAGAAACTCTGCCAGGAAAGAAAACATCCAAAATCTTGTTCTAAAGCTTGCACGGGGGTCTGCAAAGAGTTTGGCAAGAATGAAAGGTAGTTGTCCAAAACTCGTTCTTTTCCAATAGAATAACCATGGAAAAGGCAGGAGAGTGGTAAAGTACTGTTTTCTCTAAGTCTGAATGCTGCCCACACTGTGCCTGTGTGCTGCAGCTTGCATCTTCGCCTTTGGGAAGCTGCCGCTCGCCGATTCTCCCGGAGGCGAAGAAGCGGCTTCTTCGCACACAGAGCATTGTGGCGAGCGCAGGGAGCTCCTGAGAGCGGTTTGTGCCGAAAGAAGCCCTGGGACCGGCACTTAGCTTCGGAGAGCTGCGTATCTGCGTCTTCTGCGTGTCTTGCCGCTCTACACTCAGCAAAAAGCTTTTCCAGCATATCTTGCAAGGAGAAACTCTGCCAGGAAAGAAAACATCCAAAATCTTGTTCTAAAGCTTGCACGGGGGTCTGCAAAGCGTTTGGCAAGAATGAAAGGTAGTTGTCCAAAACTCGTTCTTTTCCAATAGAATAACCATGGAAAAGGCAGGAGAGTGGTAAAGTACTGTTTTCTCTAAGTCTGAATGCTGCCCACACTGTGCCTGTGTGCTGCAGCTTGCATCTTCGCCTTTGGGAAGCTGCCGCTCGCCGATTCTCCCGGAGGCGAAGAAGCGGCTTCTTCGCACACAGAGCATTGTGGCGAGCGCAGGGAGCTCCTGAGAGCGGTTTGTGCCGAAAGAAGCCCGGGACCGGCACTTAGCTTCGGAGAGCTGCGTATCTGCGTCTTCTGCGTGTCTTGCCGCTCTACACTCAGCAAAAAGCTTTTCCAGCATATCTTGCAAGGAGAAACTCTGCCAGGAAAGAAAACATCCAAAATCTTGTTCTAAAGCTTGCACGGGGGTCTGCAAAGCGTTTGGCAAGAATGAAAGGTAGTTGTCCAAAACTCGTTCTTTTCCAATAGAATAACCATGGAAAAGGCAGGAGAGTGGTAAAGTACTGTTTTCTCTAAGTCTGAATGCTGCCCACACTGTGCCTGTGTGCTGCAGCTTGCATCTTCGCCTTTGGGAAGCTGCCGCTCGCCGATTCTCCCGGAGGCGAAGAAGCGGCTTCTTCGCACACAGAGCATTGTGGCGAGCGCAGGGAGCTCCTGAGAGCGGTTTGTGCCGAAAGAAGCCCGGGACCGGCACTTAGCTTCGGAGAGCTGCGTATCTGCGTCTTCTGCGTGTCTTGCCGCTCTACACTCAGCAAAAAGCTTTTCCAGCATATCTTGCAAGGAGAAACTCTGCCAGGAAAGAAAACATCCAAAATCTTGTTCTAAAGCTTGCACGGGGGTCTGCAAAGCGTTTGGCAAGAATGAAAGGTAGTTGTCCAAAACTCGTTCTTTTCCAATAGAATAACCATGGAAAAGGCAGGAGAGTGGTAAAGTACTGTTTTCTCTAAGTCTGAATGCTGCCCACACTGTGCCTGTGTGCTGCAGCTTGCATCTTCGCCTTTGGGAAGCTGCCGCTCGCCGATTCTCCCGGAGGCGAAGAAGCGGCTTCTTCGCACACAGAGCATTGTGGCGAGCGCAGGGAGCTCCTGAGAGCGGTTTGTGCCGAAAGAAGCCCGGGACCGGCACTTAGCTTCGGAGAGCTGCGTATCTGCGTCTTCTGCGTGTCTTGCCGCTCTACACTCAGCAAAAAGCTTTTCCAGCATATCTTGCAAGGAGAAACTCTGCCAGGAAAGAAAACATCCAAAATCTTGTTCTAAAGCTTGCACGGGGGTCTGCAAAGCGTTTGGCAAGAATGAAAGGTAGTTGTCCAAAACTCGTTCTTTTCCAATAGAATAACCATGGAAAAGGCAGGAGAGTGGTAAAGTTCTGTTTTCTCTGAGTCTGAATGCTGCCCACACTGTGCCTGTGTGCTGCAGCTTGCATCTTTGCCTTTGGGAAGCTGCCGCTCGCCGATTCTCCCGGAGGCGAAGAAGCGGCTTCTTCGCACACAGAGCATTGTGGCGAGCGCAGGGAGCTCCTGAGAGCGGTTTGTGCCGAAAGAAGCCCAGGACCGGCACTTAGCTTCGGAGAGCTGCGTATCTGCGTCTTCTGCGTGTCTTGCCGCTCTACACTCAGCAAAAAGCTTTTCCAGCATATCTTGCAAGGAGAAACTCTGCCAGGAAAGAAAACATCCAAAATCTTGTTCTAAAGCTTGCACGGGGGTCTGCAAAGCGTTTGGCAAGAATGAAAGGTAGTTGTCCAAAACTCGTTCTTTTCCAATAGAATAACCATGGAAAAGGCAGGAGAGTGGTAAAGTACTGTTTTCTCTAAGTCTGAATGCTGCCCACACTGTGCCTGTGTGCTGCAGCTTGCATCTTCGCCTTTGGGAAGCTGCCGCTCGCCGATTCTCCCGGAGGCGAAGAAGCGGCTTCTTCGCACACAGAGCATTGTGGCGAGCGCAGGGAGCTCCTGAGAGCGGTTTGTGCCGAAAGAAGCCCGGGACCGGCACTTAGCTTCGGAGAGCTGCGTATCTGCGTCTTCTGCGTGTCTTGCCGCTCTACACTCAGCAAAAAGCTTTTCCAGCATATCTTGCAAGGAGAAACTCTGCCAGGAAAGAAAACATCCAAAATCTTGTTCTAAAGCTTGCACGGGGGTCTGCAAAGCGTTTGGCAAGAATGAAAGGTAGTTGTCCAAAACTCGTTCTTTTCCAATAGAATAACCATGGAAAAGGCAGGAGAGTGGTAAAGTACTGTTTTCTCTAAGTCTGAATGCTGCCCACACTGTGCCTGTGTGCTGCAGCTTGCATCTTCGCCTTTGGGAAGCTGCCGCTCGCCGATTCTCCCGGAGGCGAAGAAGCGGCTTCTTCGCACACAGAGCATTGTGGCGAGCGCAGGGAGCTCCTGAGAGCGGTTTGTGCCGAAAGAAGCCCGGGACCGGCACTTAGCTTCGGAGAGCTGCGTATCTGCGTCTTCTGCGTGTCTTGCCGCTCTACACTCAGCAAAAAGCTTTTCCAGCATATCTTGCAAGGAGAAACTCTGCCAGGAAAGAAAACATCCAAAATCTTGTTCTAAAGCTTGCACGGGGGTCTGCAAAGCGTTTGGCAAGAATGAAAGGTAGTTGTCCAAAACTCGTTCTTTTCCAATAGAATAACCATGGAAAAGGCAGGAGAGTGGTAAAGTACTGTTTTCTCTAAGTCTGAATGCTGCCCACACTGTGCCTGTGTGCTGCAGCTTGCATCTTCGCCTTTGGGAAGCTGCCGCTCGCCGATTCTCCCGGAGGCGAAGAAGCGGCTTCTTCGCACACAGAGCATTGTGGCGAGCGCAGGGAGCTCCTGAGAGCGGTTTGTGCCGAAAGAAGCCCGGGACCGGCACTTAGCTTCGGAGAGCTGCGTATCTGCGTCTTCTGCGTGTCTTGCCGCTCTACACTCAGCAAAAAGCTTTTCCACCATATCTTGCAAGGAGAAACTCTGCCAGGAAAGAAAACATCCAAAATCTTGTTCTAAAGCTTGCACGGGGGTCTGCAAAGCGTTTGGCAAGAATGAAAGGTAGTTGTCCAAAACTCGTTCTTTTCCAATAGAATAACCATGGAAAAGGCAGGAGAGTGGTAAAGTACTGTTTTCTCTAAGTCTGAATGCTGCCCACACTGTGCCTGTGTGCTGCAGCTTGCATCTTCGCCTTTGGGAAGCTGCCGCTCGCCGATTCTCCCGGAGGCGAAGAAGCGGCTTCTTCGCACACAGAGCATTGTGGCGAGCGCAGGGAGCTCCTGAGAGCGGTTTGTGCCGAAAGAAGCCCGGGACCGGCACTTAGCTTCGGAGAGCTGCGTATCTGCGTCTTCTGCGTGTCTTGCCGCTCTACACTCAGCAAAAAGCTTTTCCACCATATCTTGCAAGGAGAAACTCTGCCAGGAAAGAAAACATCCAAAATCTTGTTCTAAAGCTTGCACGGGGGTCTGCAAAGCGTTTGGCAAGAATGAAAGGTAGTTGTCCAAAACTCGTTCTTTTCCAATAGAATAACCATGGAAAAGGCAGGAGAGTGGTAAAGTACTGTTTTCTCTAAGTCTGAATGCTGCCCACACTGTGCCTGTGTGCTGCAGCTTGCATCTTCGCCTTTGGGAAGCTGCCGCTCGCCGATTCTCCCGGAGGCGAAGAAGCGGCTTCTTCGCACACAGAGCATTGTGGCGAGCGCAGGGAGCTCCTGAGAGCGGTTTGTGCCGAAAGAAGCCCGGGACCGGCACTTAGCTTCGGAGAGCTGCGTATCTGCGTCTTCTGCGTGTCTTGCCGCTCTACACTCAGCAAAAAGCTTTTCCACCATATCTTGCAAGGAGAAACTCTGCCAGGAAAGAAAACATCCAAAATCTTGTTCTAAAGCTTGCACGGGGGTCTGCAAAGCGTTTGGCAAGAATGAAAGGTAGTTGTCCAAAACTCGTTCTTTTCCAATAGAATAACCATGGAAAAGGCAGGAGAGTGGTAAAGTACTGTTTTCTCTAAGTCTGAATGCTGCCCACACTGTGCCTGTGTGCTGCAGCTTGCATCTTCGCCTTTGGGAAGCTGCCGCTCGCCGATTCTCCCGGAGGCGAAGAAGCGGCTTCTTCGCACACAGAGCATTGTGGCGAGCGCAGGGAGCTCCTGAGAGCGGTTTGTGCCGAAAGAAGCCCGGGACCGGCACTTAGCTTCGGAGAGCTGCGTATCTGCGTCTTCTGCGTGTCTTGCCGCTCTACACTCAGCAAAAAGCTTTTCCACCATATCTTGCAAGGAGAAACTCTGCCAGGAAAGAAAACATCCAAAATCTTGTTCTAAAGCTTGCACGGGGGTCTGCAAAGCGTTTGGCAAGAATGAAAGGTAGTTGTCCAAAACTCGTTCTTTTCCAATAGAATAACCATGGAAAAGGCAGGAGAGTGGTAAAGTACTGTTTTCTCTAAGTCTGAATGCTGCCCACACTGTGCCTGTGTGCTGCAGCTTGCATCTTCGCCTTTGGGAAGCTGCCGCTCGCCGATTCTCCCGGAGGCGAAGAAGCGGCTTCTTCGCACACAGAGCATTGTGGCGAGCGCAGGGAGCTCCTGAGAGCGGTTTGTGCCGAAAGAAGCCCGGGACCGGCACTTAGCTTCGGAGAGCTGCGTATCTGCGTCTTCTGCGTGTCTTGCCGCTCTACACTCAGCAAAAAGCTTTTCCACCATATCTTGCAAGGAGAAACTCTGCCAGGAAAGAAAACATCCAAAATCTTGTTCTAAAGCTTGCACGGGGGTCTGCAAAGCGTTTGGCAAGAATGAAAGGTAGTTGTCCAAAACTCGTTCTTTTCCAATAGAATAACCATGGAAAAGGCAGGAGAGTGGTAAAGTACTGTTTTCTCTAAGTCTGAATGCTGCCCACACTGTGCCTGTGTGCTGCAGCTTGCATCTTCGCCTTTGGGAAGCTGCCGCTCGCCGATTCTCCCGGAGGCGAAGAAGCGGCTTCTTCGCACACAGAGCATTGTGGCGAGCGCAGGGAGCTCCTGAGAGCGGTTTGTGCCGAAAGAAGCCCGGGACCGGCACTTAGCTTCGGAGAGCTGCGTATCTGCGTCTTCTGCGTGTCTTGCCGCTCTACACTCAGCAAAAAGCTTTTCCACCATATCTTGCAAGGAGAAACTCTGCCAGGAAAGAAAACATCCAAAATCTTGTTCTAAAGCTTGCACGGGGGTCTGCAAAGCGTTTGGCAAGAATGAAAGGTAGTTGTCCAAAACTCGTTCTTTTCCAATAGAATAACCATGGAAAAGGCAGGAGAGTGGTAAAGTACTGTTTTCTCTAAGTCTGAATGCTGCCCACACTGTGCCTGTGTGCTGCAGCTTGCATCTTCGCCTTTGGGAAGCTGCCGCTCGCCGATTCTCCCGGAGGCGAAGAAGCGGCTTCTTCGCACACAGAGCATTGTGGCGAGCGCAGGGAGCTCCTGAGAGCGGTTTGTGCCGAAAGAAGCCCGGGACCGGCACTTAGCTTCGGAGAGCTGCGTATCTGCGTCTTCTGCGTGTCTTGCCGCTCTACACTCAGCAAAAAGCTTTTCCACCATATCTTGCAAGGAGAAACTCTGCCAGGAAAGAAAACATCCAAAATCTTGTTCTAAAGCTTGCACGGGGGTCTGCAAAGCGTTTGGCAAGAATGAAAGGTAGTTGTCCAAAACTCGTTCTTTTCCAATAGAATAACCATGGAAAAGGCAGGAGAGTGGTAAAGTACTGTTTTCTCTAAGTCTGAATGCTGCCCACACTGTGCCTGTGTGCTGCAGCTTGCATCTTCGCCTTTGGGAAGCTGCCGCTCGCCGATTCTCCCGGAGGCGAAGAAGCGGCTTCTTCGCACACAGAGCATTGTGGCGAGCGCAGGGAGCTCCTGAGAGCGGTTTGTGCCGAAAGAAGCCCGGGACCGGCACTTAGCTTCGGAGAGCTGCGTATCTGCGTCTTCTGCGTGTCTTGCCGCTCTACACTCAGCAAAAAGCTTTTCCACCATATCTTGCAAGGAGAAACTCTGCCAGGAAAGAAAACATCCAAAATCTTGTTCTAAAGCTTGCACGGGGGTCTGCAAAGCGTTTGGCAAGAATGAAAGGTAGTTGTCCAAAACTCGTTCTTTTCCAATAGAATAACCATGGAAAAGGCAGGAGAGTGGTAAAGTACTGTTTTCTCTAAGTCTGAAGGCTGCCCACACTGTGCCTGTGTGCTGCAGCTTGCATCTTCGCCTTTGGGAAGCTGCCGCTCGCCGATTCTCCCGGAGGCGAAGAAGCGGCTTCTTCGCACACAGAGCATTGTGGCGAGCGCAGGGAGCTCCTGAGAGCGGTTTGTGCCGAAAGAAGCCCGGGACCGGCACTTAGCTTCGGAGAGCTGCGTATCTGCGTCTTCTGCGTGTCTTGCCGCTCTACACTCAGCAAAAAGCTTTTCCACCATATCTTGCAAGGAGAAACTCTGCCAGGAAAGAAAACATCCAAAATCTTGTTCTAAAGCTTGCACGGGGGTCTGCAAAGCGTTTGGCAAGAATGAAAGGTAGTTGTCCAAAACTCGTTCTTTTCCAATAGAATAACCATGGAAAAGGCAGGAGAGTGGTAAAGTACTGTTTTCTCTAAGTCTGAAGGCTGCCCACACTGTGCCTGTGTGCTGCAGCTTGCATCTTCGCCTTTGGGAAGCTGCCGCTCGCCGATTCTCCCGGAGGCGAAGAAGCGGCTTCTTCGCACACAGAGCATTGTGGCGAGCGCAGGGAGCTCCTGAGAGCGGTTTGTGCCGAAAGAAGCCCGGGACCGGCACTTAGCTTCGGAGAGCTGCGTATCTGCGTCTTCTGCGTGTCTTGCCGCTCTACACTCAGCAAAAAGCTTTTCCACCATATCTTGCAAGGAGAAACTCTGCCAGGAAAGAAAACATCCAAAATCTTGTTCTAAAGCTTGCACGGGGGTCTGCAAAGCGTTTGGCAAGAATGAAAGGTAGTTGTCCAAAACTCGTTCTTTTCCAATAGAATAACCATGGAAAAGGCAGGAGAGTGGTAAAGTACTGTTTTCTCTAAGTCTGAAGGCTGCCCACACTGTGCCTGTGTGCTGCAGCTTGCATCTTCGCCTTTGGGAAGCTGCCGCTCGCCGATTCTCCCGGAGGCGAAGAAGCGGCTTCTTCGCACACAGAGCATTGTGGCGAGCGCAGGGAGCTCCTGAGAGCGGTTTGTGCCGAAAGAAGCCCGGGACCGGCACTTAGCTTCGGAGAGCTGCGTATCTGCGTCTTCTGCGTGTCTTGCCGCTCTACACTCAGCAAAAAGCTTTTCCACCATATCTTGCAAGGAGAAACTCTGCCAGGAAAGAAAACATCCAAAATCTTGTTCTAAAGCTTGCACGGGGGTCTGCAAAGCGTTTGGCAAGAATGAAAGGTAGTTGTCCAAAACTCGTTCTTTTCCAATAGAATAACCATGGAAAAGGCAGGAGAGTGGTAAAGTACTGTTTTCTCTAAGTCTGAAGGCTGCCCACACTGTGCCTGTGTGCTGCAGCTTGCATCTTCGCCTTTGGGAAGCTGCCGCTCGCCGATTCTCCCGGAGGCGAAGAAGCGGCTTCTTCGCACACAGAGCATTGTGGCGAGCGCAGGGAGCTCCTGAGAGCGGTTTGTGCCGAAAGAAGCCCGGGACCGGCACTTAGCTTCGGAGAGCTGCGTATCTGCGTCTTCTGCGTGTCTTGCCGCTCTACACTCAGCAAAAAGCTTTTCCACCATATCTTGCAAGGAGAAACTCTGCCAGGAAAGAAAACATCCAAAATCTTGTTCTAAAGCTTGCACGGGGGTCTGCAAAGCGTTTGGCAAGAATGAAAGGTAGTTGTCCAAAACTCGTTCTTTTCCAATAGAATAACCATGGAAAAGGCAGGAGAGTGGTAAAGTACTGTTTTCTCTAAGTCTGAAGGCTGCCCACACTGTGCCTGTGTGCTGCAGCTTGCATCTTCGCCTTTGGGAAGCTGCCGCTCGCCGATTCTCCCGGAGGCGAAGAAGCGGCTTCTTCGCACACAGAGCATTGTGGCGAGCGCAGGGAGCTCCTGAGAGCGGTTTGTGCCGAAAGAAGCCCGGGACCGGCACTTAGCTTCGGAGAGCTGCGTATCTGCGTCTTCTGCGTGTCTTGCCGCTCTACACTCAGCAAAAAGCTTTTCCACCATATCTTGCAAGGAGAAACTCTGCCAGGAAAGAAAACATCCAAAATCTTGTTCTAAAGCTTGCACGGGGGTCTGCAAAGCGTTTGGCAAGAATGAAAGGTAGTTGTCCAAAACTCGTTCTTTTCCAATAGAATAACCATGGAAAAGGCAGGAGAGTGGTAAAGTACTGTTTTCTCTAAGTCTGAAGGCTGCCCACACTGTGCCTGTGTGCTGCAGCTTGCATCTTCGCCTTTGGGAAGCTGCCGCTCGCCGATTCTCCCGGAGGCGAAGAAGCGGCTTCTTCGCACACAGAGCATTGTGGCGAGCGCAGGGAGCTCCTGAGAGCGGTTTGTGCCGAAAGAAGCCCGGGACCGGCACTTAGCTTCGGAGAGCTGCGTATCTGCGTCTTCTGCGTGTCTTGCCGCTCTACACTCAGCAAAAAGCTTTTCCACCATATCTTGCAAGGAGAAACTCTGCCAGGAAAGAAAACATCCAAAATCTTGTTCTAAAGCTTGCACGGGGGTCTGCAAAGCGTTTGGCAAGAATGAAAGGTAGTTGTCCAAAACTCGTTCTTTTCCAATAGAATAACCATGGAAAAGGCAGGAGAGTGGTAAAGTACTGTTTTCTCTAAGTCTGAAGGCTGCCCACACTGTGCCTGTGTGCTGCAGCTTGCATCTTCGCCTTTGGGAAGCTGCCGCTCGCCGATTCTCCCGGAGGCGAAGAAGCGGCTTCTTCGCACACAGAGCATTGTGGCGAGCGCAGGGAGCTCCTGAGAGCGGTTTGTGCCGAAAGAAGCCCGGGACCGGCACTTAGCTTCGGAGAGCTGCGTATCTGCGTCTTCTGCGTGTCTTGCCGCTCTACACTCAGCAAAAAGCTTTTCCACCATATCTTGCAAGGAGAAACTCTGCCAGGAAAGAAAACATCCAAAATCTTGTTCTAAAGCTTGCACGGGGGTCTGCAAAGCGTTTGGCAAGAATGAAAGGTAGTTGTCCAAAACTCGTTCTTTTCCAATAGAATAACCATGGAAAAGGCAGGAGAGTGGTAAAGTACTGTTTTCTCTAAGTCTGAAGGCTGCCCACACTGTGCCTGTGTGCTGCAGCTTGCATCTTCGCCTTTGGGAAGCTGCCGCTCGCCGATTCTCCCGGAGGCGAAGAAGCGGCTTCTTCGCACACAGAGCATTGTGGCGAGCGCAGGGAGCTCCTGAGAGCGGTTTGTGCCGAAAGAAGCCCGGGACCGGCACTTAGCTTCGGAGAGCTGCGTATCTGCGTCTTCTGCGTGTCTTGCCGCTCTACACTCAGCAAAAAGCTTTTCCACCATATCTTGCAAGGAGAAACTCTGCCAGGAAAGAAAACATCCAAAATCTTGTTCTAAAGCTTGCACGGGGGTCTGCAAAGCGTTTGGCAAGAATGAAAGGTAGTTGTCCAAAACTCGTTCTTTTCCAATAGAATAACCATGGAAAAGGCAGGAGAGTGGTAAAGTACTGTTTTCTCTAAGTCTGAAGGCTGCCCACACTGTGCCTGTGTGCTGCAGCTTGCATCTTCGCCTTTGGGAAGCTGCCGCTCGCCGATTCTCCCGGAGGCGAAGAAGCGGCTTCTTCGCACACAGAGCATTGTGGCGAGCGCAGGGAGCTCCTGAGAGCGGTTTGTGCCGAAAGAAGCCCGGGACCGGCACTTAGCTTCGGAGAGCTGCGTATCTGCGTCTTCTGCGTGTCTTGCCGCTCTACACTCAGCAAAAAGCTTTTCCACCATATCTTGCAAGGAGAAACTCTGCCAGGAAAGAAAACATCCAAAATCTTGTTCTAAAGCTTGCACGGGGGTCTGCAAAGCGTTTGGCAAGAATGAAAGGTAGTTGTCCAAAACTCGTTCTTTTCCAATAGAATAACCATGGAAAAGGCAGGAGAGTGGTAAAGTACTGTTTTCTCTAAGTCTGAAGGCTGCCCACACTGTGCCTGTGTGCTGCAGCTTGCATCTTCGCCTTTGGGAAGCTGCCGCTCGCCGATTCTCCCGGAGGCGAAGAAGCGGCTTCTTCGCACACAGAGCATTGTGGCGAGCGCAGGGAGCTCCTGAGAGCGGTTTGTGCCGAAAGAAGCCCGGGACCGGCACTTAGCTTCGGAGAGCTGCGTATCTGCGTCTTCTGCGTGTCTTGCCGCTCTACACTCAGCAAAAAGCTTTTCCACCATATCTTGCAAGGAGAAACTCTGCCAGGAAAGAAAACATCCAAAATCTTGTTCTAAAGCTTGCACGGGGGTCTGCAAAGCGTTTGGCAAGAATGAAAGGTAGTTGTCCAAAACTCGTTCTTTTCCAATAGAATAACCATGGAAAAGGCAGGAGAGTGGTAAAGTACTGTTTTCTCTAAGTCTGAAGGCTGCCCACACTGTGCCTGTGTGCTGCAGCTTGCATCTTCGCCTTTGGGAAGCTGCCGCTCGCCGATTCTCCCGGAGGCGAAGAAGCGGCTTCTTCGCACACAGAGCATTGTGGCGAGCGCAGGGAGCTCCTGAGAGCGGTTTGTGCCGAAAGAAGCCCGGGACCGGCACTTAGCTTCGGAGAGCTGCGTATCTGCGTCTTCTGCGTGTCTTGCCGCTCTACACTCAGCAAAAAGCTTTTCCACCATATCTTGCAAGGAGAAACTCTGCCAGGAAAGAAAACATCCAAAATCTTGTTCTAAAGCTTGCACGGGGGTCTGCAAAGCGTTTGGCAAGAATGAAAGGTAGTTGTCCAAAACTCGTTCTTTTCCAATAGAATAACCATGGAAAAGGCAGGAGAGTGGTAAAGTACTGTTTTCTCTAAGTCTGAAGGCTGCCCACACTGTGCCTGTGTGCTGCAGCTTGCATCTTCGCCTTTGGGAAGCTGCCGCTCGCCGATTCTCCCGGAGGCGAAGAAGCGGCTTCTTCGCACACAGAGCATTGTGGCGAGCGCAGGGAGCTCCTGAGAGCGGTTTGTGCCGAAAGAAGCCCGGGACCGGCACTTAGCTTCGGAGAGCTGCGTATCTGCGTCTTCTGCGTGTCTTGCCGCTCTACACTCAGCAAAAAGCTTTTCCACCATATCTTGCAAGGAGAAACTCTGCCAGGAAAGAAAACATCCAAAATCTTGTTCTAAAGCTTGCACGGGGGTCTGCAAAGCGTTTGGCAAGAATGAAAGGTAGTTGTCCAAAACTCGTTCTTTTCCAATAGAATAACCATGGAAAAGGCAGGAGAGTGGTAAAGTACTGTTTTCTCTAAGTCTGAAGGCTGCCCACACTGTGCCTGTGTGCTGCAGCTTGCATCTTCGCCTTTGGGAAGCTGCCGCTCGCCGATTCTCCCGGAGGCGAAGAAGCGGCTTCTTCGCACACAGAGCATTGTGGCGAGCGCAGGGAGCTCCTGAGAGCGGTTTGTGCCGAAAGAAGCCCGGGACCGGCACTTAGCTTCGGAGAGCTGCGTATCTGCGTCTTCTGCGTGTCTTGCCGCTCTACACTCAGCAAAAAGCTTTTCCACCATATCTTGCAAGGAGAAACTCTGCCAGGAAAGAAAACATCCAAAATCTTGTTCTAAAGCTTGCACGGGGGTCTGCAAAGCGTTTGGCAAGAATGAAAGGTAGTTGTCCAAAACTCGTTCTTTTCCAATAGAATAACCATGGAAAAGGCAGGAGAGTGGTAAAGTACTGTTTTCTCTAAGTCTGAAGGCTGCCCACACTGTGCCTGTGTGCTGCAGCTTGCATCTTCGCCTTTGGGAAGCTGCCGCTCGCCGATTCTCCCGGAGGCGAAGAAGCGGCTTCTTCGCACACAGAGCATTGTGGCGAGCGCAGGGAGCTCCTGAGAGCGGTTTGTGCCGAAAGAAGCCCGGGACCGGCACTTAGCTTCGGAGAGCTGCGTATCTGCGTCTTCTGCGTGTCTTGCCGCTCTACACTCAGCAAAAAGCTTTTCCACCATATCTTGCAAGGAGAAACTCTGCCAGGAAAGAAAACATCCAAAATCTTGTTCTAAAGCTTGCACGGGGGTCTGCAAAGCGTTTGGCAAGAATGAAAGGTAGTTGTCCAAAACTCGTTCTTTTCCAATAGAATAACCATGGAAAAGGCAGGAGAGTGGTAAAGTACTGTTTTCTCTAAGTCTGAAGGCTGCCCACACTGTGCCTGTGTGCTGCAGCTTGCATCTTCGCCTTTGGGAAGCTGCCGCTCGCCGATTCTCCCGGAGGCGAAGAAGCGGCTTCTTCGCACACAGAGCATTGTGGCGAGCGCAGGGAGCTCCTGAGAGCGGTTTGTGCCGAAAGAAGCCCGGGACCGGCACTTAGCTTCGGAGAGCTGCGTATCTGCGTCTTCTGCGTGTCTTGCCGCTCTACACTCAGCAAAAAGCTTTTCCACCATATCTTGCAAGGAGAAACTCTGCCAGGAAAGAAAACATCCAAAATCTTGTTCTAAAGCTTGCACGGGGGTCTGCAAAGCGTTTGGCAAGAATGAAAGGTAGTTGTCCAAAACTCGTTCTTTTCCAATAGAATAACCATGGAAAAGGCAGGAGAGTGGTAAAGTACTGTTTTCTCTAAGTCTGAAGGCTGCCCACACTGTGCCTGTGTGCTGCAGCTTGCATCTTCGCCTTTGGGAAGCTGCCGCTCGCCGATTCTCCCGGAGGCGAAGAAGCGGCTTCTTCGCACACAGAGCATTGTGGCGAGCGCAGGGAGCTCCTGAGAGCGGTTTGTGCCGAAAGAAGCCCGGGACCGGCACTTAGCTTCGGAGAGCTGCGTATCTGCGTCTTCTGCGTGTCTTGCCGCTCTACACTCAGCAAAAAGCTTTTCCACCATATCTTGCAAGGAGAAACTCTGCCAGGAAAGAAAACATCCAAAATCTTGTTCTAAAGCTTGCACGGGGGTCTGCAAAGCGTTTGGCAAGAATGAAAGGTAGTTGTCCAAAACTCGTTCTTTTCCAATAGAATAACCATGGAAAAGGCAGGAGAGTGGTAAAGTACTGTTTTCTCTAAGTCTGAAGGCTGCCCACACTGTGCCTGTGTGCTGCAGCTTGCATCTTCGCCTTTGGGAAGCTGCCGCTCGCCGATTCTCCCGGAGGCGAAGAAGCGGCTTCTTCGCACACAGAGCATTGTGGCGAGCGCAGGGAGCTCCTGAGAGCGGTTTGTGCCGAAAGAAGCCCGGGACCGGCACTTAGCTTCGGAGAGCTGCGTATCTGCGTCTTCTGCGTGTCTTGCCGCTCTACACTCAGCAAAAAGCTTTTCCACCATATCTTGCAAGGAGAAACTCTGCCAGGAAAGAAAACATCCAAAATCTTGTTCTAAAGCTTGCACGGGGGTCTGCAAAGCGTTTGGCAAGAATGAAAGGTAGTTGTCCAAAACTCGTTCTTTTCCAATAGAATAACCATGGAAAAGGCAGGAGAGTGGTAAAGTACTGTTTTCTCTAAGTCTGAAGGCTGCCCACACTGTGCCTGTGTGCTGCAGCTTGCATCTTCGCCTTTGGGAAGCTGCCGCTCGCCGATTCTCCCGGAGGCGAAGAAGCGGCTTCTTCGCACACAGAGCATTGTGGCGAGCGCAGGGAGCTCCTGAGAGCGGTTTGTGCCGAAAGAAGCCCGGGACCGGCACTTAGCTTCGGAGAGCTGCGTATCTGCGTCTTCTGCGTGTCTTGCCGCTCTACACTCAGCAAAAAGCTTTTCCACCATATCTTGCAAGGAGAAACTCTGCCAGGAAAGAAAACATCCAAAATCTTGTTCTAAAGCTTGCACGGGGGTCTGCAAAGCGTTTGGCAAGAATGAAAGGTAGTTGTCCAAAACTCGTTCTTTTCCAATAGAATAACCATGGAAAAGGCAGGAGAGTGGTAAAGTACTGTTTTCTCTAAGTCTGAAGGCTGCCCACACTGTGCCTGTGTGCTGCAGCTTGCATCTTCGCCTTTGGGAAGCTGCCGCTCGCCGATTCTCCCGGAGGCGAAGAAGCGGCTTCTTCGCACACAGAGCATTGTGGCGAGCGCAGGGAGCTCCTGAGAGCGGTTTGTGCCGAAAGAAGCCCGGGACCGGCACTTAGCTTCGGAGAGCTGCGTATCTGCGTCTTCTGCGTGTCTTGCCGCTCTACACTCAGCAAAAAGCTTTTCCACCATATCTTGCAAGGAGAAACTCTGCCAGGAAAGAAAACATCCAAAATCTTGTTCTAAAGCTTGCACGGGGGTCTGCAAAGCGTTTGGCAAGAATGAAAGGTAGTTGTCCAAAACTCGTTCTTTTCCAATAGAATAACCATGGAAAAGGCAGGAGAGTGGTAAAGTACTGTTTTCTCTAAGTCTGAAGGCTGCCCACACTGTGCCTGTGTGCTGCAGCTTGCATCTTCGCCTTTGGGAAGCTGCCGCTCGCCGATTCTCCCGGAGGCGAAGAAGCGGCTTCTTCGCACACAGAGCATTGTGGCGAGCGCAGGGAGCTCCTGAGAGCGGTTTGTGCCGAAAGAAGCCCGGGACCGGCACTTAGCTTCGGAGAGCTGCGTATCTGCGTCTTCTGCGTCTTGCCGCTCTACACTCAGCAAAAAGCTTTTCCACCATATCTTGCAAGGAGAAACTCTGCCAGGAAAGAAAACATCCAAAATCTTGTTCTAAAGCTTGCACGGGGGTCTGCAAAGCGTTTGGCAAGAATGAAAGGTAGTTGTCCAAAACTCGTTCTTTTCCAATAGAATAACCATGGAAAAGGCAGGAGAGTGGTAAAGTACTGTTTTCTCTAAGTCTGAAGGCTGCCCACACTGTGCCTGTGTGCTGCAGCTTGCATCTTCGCCTTTGGGAAGCTGCCGCTCGCCGATTCTCCCGGAGGCGAAGAAGCGGCTTCTTCGCACACAGAGCATTGTGGCGAGCGCAGGGAGCTCCTGAGAGCGGTTTGTGCCGAAAGAAGCCCGGGACCGGCACTTAGCTTCGGAGAGCTGCGTATCTGCGTCTTCTGCGTGTCTTGCCGCTCTACACTCAGCAAAAAGCTTTTCCACCATATCTTGCAAGGAGAAACTCTGCCAGGAAAGAAAACATCCAAAATCTTGTTCTAAAGCTTGCACGGGGGTCTGCAAAGCGTTTGGCAAGAATGAAAGGTAGTTGTCCAAAACTCGTTCTTTTCCAATAGAATAACCATGGAAAAGGCAGGAGAGTGGTAAAGTACTGTTTTCTCTAAGTCTGAAGGCTGCCCACACTGTGCCTGTGTGCTGCAGCTTGCATCTTCGCCTTTGGGAAGCTGCCGCTCGCCGATTCTCCCGGAGGCGAAGAAGCGGCTTCTTCGCACACAGAGCATTGTGGCGAGCGCAGGGAGCTCCTGAGAGCGGTTTGTGCCGAAAGAAGCCCGGGACCGGCACTTAGCTTCGGAGAGCTGCGTATCTGCGTCTTCTGCGTGTCTTGCCGCTCTACACTCAGCAAAAAGCTTTTCCACCATATCTTGCAAGGAGAAACTCTGCCAGGAAAGAAAACATCCAAAATCTTGTTCTAAAGCTTGCACGGGGGTCTGCAAAGCGTTTGGCAAGAATGAAAGGTAGTTGTCCAAAACTCGTTCTTTTCCAATAGAATAACCATGGAAAAGGCAGGAGAGTGGTAAAGTACTGTTTTCTCTAAGTCTGAAGGCTGCCCACACTGTGCCTGTGTGCTGCAGCTTGCATCTTCGCCTTTGGGAAGCTGCCGCTCGCCGATTCTCCCGGAGGCGAAGAAGCGGCTTCTTCGCACACAGAGCATTGTGGCGAGCGCAGGGAGCTCCTGAGAGCGGTTTGTGCCGAAAGAAGCCCGGGACCGGCACTTAGCTTCGGAGAGCTGCGTATCTGCGTCTTCTGCGTGTCTTGCCGCTCTACACTCAGCAAAAAGCTTTTCCACCATATCTTGCAAGGAGAAACTCTGCCAGGAAAGAAAACATCCAAAATCTTGTTCTAAAGCTTGCACGGGGGTCTGCAAAGCGTTTGGCAAGAATGAAAGGTAGTTGTCCAAAACTCGTTCTTTTCCAATAGAATAACCATGGAAAAGGCAGGAGAGTGGTAAAGTACTGTTTTCTCTAAGTCTGAAGGCTGCCCACACTGTGCCTGTGTGCTGCAGCTTGCATCTTCGCCTTTGGGAAGCTGCCGCTCGCCGATTCTCCCGGAGGCGAAGAAGCGGCTTCTTCGCACACAGAGCATTGTGGCGAGCGCAGGGAGCTCCTGAGAGCGGTTTGTGCCGAAAGAAGCCCGGGACCGGCACTTAGCTTCGGAGAGCTGCGTATCTGCGTCTTCTGCGTGTCTTGCCGCTCTACACTCAGCAAAAAGCTTTTCCACCATATCTTGCAAGGAGAAACTCTGCCAGGAAAGAAAACATCCAAAATCTTGTTCTAAAGCTTGCACGGGGGTCTGCAAAGCGTTTGGCAAGAATGAAAGGTAGTTGTCCAAAACTCGTTCTTTTCCAATAGAATAACCATGGAAAAGGCAGGAGAGTGGTAAAGTACTGTTTTCTCTAAGTCTGAAGGCTGCCCACACTGTGCCTGTGTGCTGCAGCTTGCATCTTCGCCTTTGGGAAGCTGCCGCTCGCCGATTCTCCCGGAGGCGAAGAAGCGGCTTCTTCGCACACAGAGCATTGTGGCGAGCGCAGGGAGCTCCTGAGAGCGGTTTGTGCCGAAAGAAGCCCGGGACCGGCACTTAGCTTCGGAGAGCTGCGTATCTGCGTCTTCTGCGTGTCTTGCCGCTCTACACTCAGCAAAAAGCTTTTCCACCATATCTTGCAAGGAGAAACTCTGCCAGGAAAGAAAACATCCAAAATCTTGTTCTAAAGCTTGCACGGGGGTCTGCAAAGCGTTTGGCAAGAATGAAAGGTAGTTGTCCAAAACTCGTTCTTTTCCAATAGAATAACCATGGAAAAGGCAGGAGAGTGGTAAAGTACTGTTTTCTCTAAGTCTGAAGGCTGCCCACACTGTGCCTGTGTGCTGCAGCTTGCATCTTCGCCTTTGGGAAGCTGCCGCTCCCGCCC
>NW_023416823.1:0-47544 GCF_012460135.2 Molothrus ater | reverse complement strand
TTCTTCTCCCCAGTAAAGGGCCTAGACCTGGCAAAAGCACATGGCAGAAGGTCTTCAACCCTCCAGAAGCAGTTTCTGTTCTCACCAGGCTCAAAGGCAGGTGCACCACTTTCCTCAAGGTCTCTTGGATCCGTCTGCGAAGTTCCACCTGCGCTGGAGGGCAGCAGCCTGCTCCGTTTCCGAGCTGGTCTGGAACGAACTGCTCCTCCAGGGCGCTTTCGCTGACGCTGACAGGGAACAAAGCCTGAGCATTTTCTGTGGCACCAATCTCAACACAGACCTCGTTTTTGCAACACCAATGAACAGCACACAAGGATACAGAAAACTCTCCTGAAAAGGCGGAATACACACCCAATGGTGCTATGGGCCATTCCCACCGGAGCACTTCACATCAGGAAAAAACAGAACCCCTGATCTCCCACAAACCTCCTCCCCAAGAGCGAGCCTGTCCCAATGGCTTGGGAATGAAAGACCAGTTCCCAATTCCAGCACCTCCCGCCCCCCCGTAAGCATTTCTGCACTATGCTAACACCCACAGAGATTCAAAACCCTTCACTATTCCAGAATGTCAAGTTACATGAAGTTTTCAAAGGTTCCTCTGCATTTGCTACAAACTCTTGAAATGCTTTCTAGAAGTACCCGGAAAATGTTTTAAGAATCAGGTTTCCATTGAGTAGCAAAGTACTTACTGAGCTCATGGTGGTTTCTGATCAAAAACCACCAGCAAAATAAGTGGGGCAAACACCAAAAAAGGAACGTCAGGGATGTGATCAATCCCTTTGGTTCCTTCAGGCAGCCCACTGCAGATTTTTCGGTGTGACAGAAAACTACTCTTCCAAACCTATCAGAAAAGTAGAGGGGAGATTATCTATTTGGAATGCCAGTTTTCTTGAACACCCCCATGCCCCAAGACTCCCATTCCGGAGTCCCCAATTCCTGTCCAAATCCAGAGGGGAATCCGTGACTCTGGTACTTGAGCCCACCTGCAGCCCATCCACCCATCCTGCAGCCCAGCCCAGCCCCCGAGCATCAGAAGCCTTTCCAAGAATCGTCTGCCCTCACCTGTCAGTCAGTGCAGAGTTTGGCTCGCAAATGTCAGCAAATCGCTCTCTATTCCCAGCCGGGATGGAGAAGACGGATGCTCCACGTCTGCTGTGCAGCAGAGAACCCGTCAACTGGCTCGGGTTCAACCCGTCAACAGAGTCCATGCCAACAGAACCTTGGGAGCAGGAGTGCCCCTGGCAACCAGGGGCAACATTCCATGCCCAGCTAAACGGGTGTCTGCTCTGCCCACCCATGGAGTTCCAGAGGGCAATGGAGGCACCTCAACCATCCCCTGCTGCTGCTGCCACCCACCAGATCAGGGTGCTCAGGGCCCTGCCCAGCCTGGCCTGGAACGTTCCAGGCCATCCACAGCTTCTCTGGGCAGCCTGGTCCAATGTCTCACTGCCTTCACAGCTCCTCTGAACATCTGATCCCAGTCTCCCCCTTCTGATCTAAAACCCTTCCCTTCCCCATCTCTCTCTGCCCCCTTTGGGCACTGCAAGGCCACAGTGAGGCCTTCCCCTCTGCTCCTCCCCAGGCTGGACAGCCCCAGCTCTCCCAGCCTGGCTGCAGAGCAGGGCTGCTCCAGGCCTGCACACATCCCCACGGCCTCCTCCGGCCCTGCTCCACAGGCCCATCCTGCTGCTGCTGCTGCTGCTGCTGGGCACAGCTCCACAGGCACATCCTGCTGGGCACTGCTGGGCACAACTCCACAGGCCCATCCTGCTGGGCACTGCTGGGCACAGCTCCACAGGCCCATCCTGCTGGGCACAGCTGGGCACAGCTCCACACGTGAGGCCTCAGGGGTAGAGCAGGGACAGAGCTGCACCTCTTGCCACCCTCAGCCTGAGCAACCCAGGCATCACTGGAGTCTTCTGTGGCTAAAGAAACCTCACCAAACCACACCTCCCCAATCAGAAGGAAATTTAAACCCTTCCTTAACCCTCCTCCTCCAGGTTTATTAGTCTGTTGCTGTTTTAACTCCTACCAGAGTGTTTTAACTTTAACCCTAGTAAATAGCAATTAAAACAAAATCCAGTTTTGTTGGGTTTTTTCCAAACTGATGAAAAGATCTAAGCAGTCTGATCCTTATTTCAAGTCTCTGAAGTCTTGACATTTTCAGGTCTTCAACTACTCCTCTATCAGAATTTCCCAACAGGGCTGAGGAGTTTTGCTCTGCTCCCGGGGACAGCACCTTCCTCCTGAGGCCCTGCTCTGCTGTGGAAGGTGACACAGCAGAAGCAGCAGAATTACTGCTCAGTTTTCCTTCCAGCCACTCTGCCACGGCACCTGCATTCAGAAGGGTGGGCTGGGGCTCCTGAGAGCAGCAGGGAACCCATCTCAGGCCCTGGTCCTGCTGGGTGCTCTGTGCTGTGGGGAGAATGGTGGGAATTGACCCAGTGCTGTGGAGAGCACAAGGATTTGTTCCGCTCATGCTCTACGTCAGGCGGCTCATTTCTTACAAAAGTTTCTCTGTTATTACAATCCATCCTTTTGGGTAATTGACAGCATGGTGAGTGTTGAAGTATGGGAGGGATGACTTTTCCATTTTTTGAAAAATCCCAAAGGAGATTTAACACTTTACATAAAAATGCTAAGATGCTAAAGCAATTCCAAACATACATTTAATATATGAATAATTAAGCACCTTGTATGACTCCCAAAGCACTGATTATGAGAAATGAACCATGTAAATATGCTTTCTTTCTGGTCTGGCTTTTCAAAGCTCAAAAACCCCACTTCTCCTATGCCTACAGATCAATGATGAAATGAGCTGAAAATGTGCTTTTCCTTCAGCTGACAACTGCACACCAAGACTGAAACCAGTGCTTCAACTCTTCAGTTACCTTTTGCTATTCAGTGCATTCCAAGATCAATACTTTCTAAAAATTATATATATTTGTTTAGACAAGAAAAGGGTTAATTATTAACCATATACCAAAATATTCAAAGAAAATTGCCTCAGCTTATGCTGTTGAGCCATACTAACATCTGTTTAAACCTATTGTAAAATCAGCGCAGTGCCATTTCATTGCAGGTTACTTAAGATCAAACTTACTTTACCAACAATTGCTCTCTTGACTGAGAATACCTGGCCTTGCATGTCACCTAGGAATACAGCTTTTAGAAAGACAATTTAGACAATTTAGTTTAGAAAGACAATTTAGACAATTTAGAAAGACATTTCTGCTTACTGTCGTTGCATCCACCAAGTAGCTAAAAGTCTAGCAAAAATGGGAAACAGAAAGCACCGCTCTAAACTTTATGGCCATCCTGTAAGTACATGATTTTATTTGTATCTGTTGAAGAAATATCTTTGAGTAATTTTGACAACTCAAGTAGTTTTTCTTAAAAACAAAAATCAAAAGATCACTTTATCAGGACAATACAAATGTTTTCATTTTTTTATTAAGATCAAGCCACATAAAAATAGGGGGTACAATGAACCTTGTTTATTACTACCTCTGCCTAAATATGGTGATATTAAGACATCTTGAGATATGACTGAGGAAGCAGATAAATAACACACTAAAGACAAAAATTAAAAACCAAAATAAAGGATACATGTCCACATAGATGACCAACTTTAAACACACAGAGGACCTCAGTTCAATTTGTTCATCTGAGTTTTCTGTTTCATGGTACAATGAATTTACAGTTGCATTTCTAGCTGAGATCTGCCTTTGTCTCTTTATTACTTTTGGATAACAGAATCATTTTCTTTCCTCTCTTATGTCCAGTGAATTTATCTCTGGACAATTGCATTTCTCTTCAGTGGAACTTAGGACTGTCTGGCTGTAATTGAAGGAACTGGAGCTACAACACACTTGTACTGCCAACAGCTCAAAGTCAGCTACCAACTATATGCATTCAAAACCACATTCCTTCAAAAGCCTCCAGATTCTAATTCTAATGAAACCTTACAACACTCAAAGCAGCAGTTTGTTAATGTACCAGTTATTCTCAAAGAACCTTGCTTTCTTTGGATGTGTGCACAACCTGCTACTCTTTCTATCTTCTGAGCTATGAAATCAGCACATTTTCACCAAAGCGTGCACCAGAGTCTGCCCTGAGAAATCGGATCCCTCTCACCCCGAGCAGGCCCTGCTTCTTTTTCCCCGTACAACACACGCTGGCCACAAGAACTACAAAGCTTGTGGCTCTAGCACATTGCCCCCAAATCAATGACTACAGGGAGAGGAAAAGAACAAGCTTCTGACTGCTCTACCAAGAGCCTTACTTCCACCTGTTACACAACATCTCTGCCTATCAGCACAGTCCAACACAGAAGAGCAGACAGACAATATTTCAACTATTCAAAACTTTATTTATAATTGAATTGAGCAAAAATGAAACTATATACAGGAAGAACTATATACATAAAGAAACAACTCTCTACACTGCCTATAGTCCAAATCTATCTGAGTCTGTCCTGAGAAGCAGAAGTACTCATATATAAATGGGGTGGTATAGATCTGGAGTAAGTTCCACCCTGCAGGTTGGGCACGCGCCGATAGTCTCCAGGGCAACAGGGAGGCACTCGCTGCAGAAGACATGGCCACACATGGTTGCCACAATCAGTCGTCCACGTTGTAAAATCTGAAGGAAAGAAAATCACAGGTATTGAGAGGAAAGAATTTGAGTGTGCTGCTCTATTGGCACCAGGCAAATGAGACTTAAAGCACCTGGAATAAAAATTACAAGGGACTATCAGATCTGCTGGTTTCACTTCACCAAGAAGTGACTTGTGGAGCTTCACAGCAAGGGCTGTGCTTCCAGCCAGCTGCCCACAGCACCCCACATCATCCAACTGACTTGTGCAGCTCCCCTTCTGGCTTTCTCCTCCCACAAAGCAGAAAGGACCATCACAGGTGGATCCTTACCTCTGAGTAAGAATCCATGCAAATGGGACACCTAATGACAACTCCTTGCTGTGCACTTGAGGGAACAGAACGAGAAAGAACACGCAGCTGTTAAGATCAGCACACTTCAATAGTTATTGATACATAACATCTCACATAATCATGCAACTGCACTGACTAGCCATGACACATTTCCTCTGAAGAACCCAGCTCTCTTTAAGTCTCTGTGTGCTGCATTTAATGAGGATTTGGGGTCTCCCTGTCCTGAGGGAAAGGGTGTCCTGGTTTCACTAGAAGAAAGGTGTAGTCAGTCACCCAGCTCTCGGATTTGATGCAAGTAATTCCCATCTCCATACCCCCACACTCATCTCTCAGGTTCTGTGCAAGGTTGTACATCTGCCCTGGGCTGCCTTTTTCTCCCAAAATGCAAATGGTATCATTTGATCATCATGCAAAATGGGAGAGGGAGGGAAATACATAGAGTATGGGAAGGCTTCAAAAATAAACCAGGCACAGCAGTATAAGTTAGTCCGATGCAGAAAACAAAAAAAAAGGTAAAACAATTCACGTTTGGTAGGGGCATGAGGCATACATACTCTGAAAGTGAAGTTCCCTCCTCTGCTGCTCCCTGTTCTGCAGGGGCTGAGTCAGCACCAGGTGCATCATTAGCTCCTGTTCCATTACCAGAGCCATCCACCTGTCCATGTCTCTTCAGGGTGGCCCTTCTCTTTTGCTGTCGATAAACTGTAATTTAATTTTCATAAGTTATATGTGATGCAAAATGCAGAACATGTAAAAGATTTCTTAAGGAGGGATGCTCTGTGTGTTTCTAGGTCAGATCATTGTACACCTGCAAGCCAAATCAGCTGGAAGGGAGATTTATTCCATTAAATAGACAACAACTCACAAACAAGATCTAAGTGCTGCCCATGGGCAAATTCCTTGTTGGTAGAATTGCCTTGTTAAGGTTCAGGGCTTGACATGCTTCAAGGAGCTCAGAGCCAGGGAAGGCTTAACAAAGCTTGGGGAGAAGGATGCCCACTGAGAGTGGACACAAAAACTGCAGAATTGAGGGGCCACATGGACATCTGGCACAACTCCCAAGATAAGGAAGAAACTAAGAAACCCAACTCTCCTGAAATCAGCTCTGACTGGTAAAAAGTAATTCCTGCAGGGGGAGATGGTGAGCCCCGACTCATGGAGCAGCAACTCAAGATTAACCCCCCAGCCCAAAAGAAGAGGGAGACTGAGCAATGCACTGAGTGGACTAATTACAGTGAGAAGTGAGACAATCACTAACCAAAAGGAGACAGAATACTAGCTCAGAAGATAACCTTGTCACTTGCAACCAGTTACAGCTAATTTCTTGTTTGTTTAAATTTATGAATAAGAGAAGTTATTTTGATAGTGGGTGTGTCAGATCTGTGAAATATCACTGAGCACCCAGACTGGTGAAACACTGAAACAAACAACCAATGTCTCCCTCAAGTGTATCATTATTTACCTGTTGCACCCCAGCAACAAGTCCAATTTTTGTGGACAACATATTGACCAAGTTACAGGGAGAACCATTTCTAATGGCCTGGTCTGTAACAGCCAAAGGGTCAAGAAATGCTGTTTGCTCTTTAACTCTCAGAAACCGCAGGCAATGGTGACCTCTGCAACTCCAGTGTCCATGTCACACTAATCAACCACCAATCAGCTAAAAGTGCAGAAAGTGTTACCACTTAAAAAGTTCCTTCTGCATAAGTATTCAGCTACCACTTTTCTTGCAGGGATTTCCCACTGTGACTGACAGAGGCCATCACACGCACATTGCATCTGTTCTCTGAGACACTGGCCAGAGGCTTTAGCCCAGTGCTTTGCCTTTTGCTAAAAAGCAGTTTCAATCCCTGCTGCTCGACTTTCTTGGAAAAGAACAACAAAAATAACTATTACCTTTTAGGTAAAAGTCCATTACCAATTGTAAAACATCAACTCACCTTCAAGAAGCTTCCATTGATGGGAAGGGAACACATGGGAAGGGAGAGAAAAGAAGATACAATTAGATTTGGTGAGCCCACTGGTGCTTCACACAAGCCTCAGCTCAGAAAGCAGTTACAGCAGGGGAGGTGAGCAAGGGTAGGGTATCACCCTCTATGTTTGGTTGGGAACATTCAAAGCAGTAGCACAAAGAGCTGCTGCCCTGAAAAACAAAGAAGTGGGTGCTGCTGATTCTGCTCTCATTGCTGCAACAGGGTAGAAAGAGAGGCAGCTTAGGAACCCCCTGAACAGCCTCCTCCCTGGTCCCCTGTTCCTGTTCCCTATTCAGATTTGACCTGGAGCTCTTCCTTTCCCTTGTTCTCCCCAAAACTGGCAAATTCTGCTATGATAACCTTAACACTTCATCTTAGATGAACAGCTGCTGAAGGAAGGAAGCCACAACAGGCATTGGGTGTAAAGAATTCCAGTTTGCTGCTCCATTGGCACCAGGCAAACTGGACTTGGAGTATGTGCAATCTGCTACTTAATGCTAGAACTACTAGGAACACAGATCTGCCAGTGCCATCCTGGAAAGGGCTTCTCCCTCTATGGACACCACCAAGGAGGCACTTGGAGGGATGTTCAAGTGGGAGCTTCCTAGCAAAGGCTGTGCTTCCAGCCTGCTGCCCGTGGCACCCACCTCAAACAACTGAGTTGTGCAGCTCCCCTTTTGTCCCTTCCCCTCCCACAGACCAGAAATTACAAGAATATGCGGATCCTCACCTCTGCATTGTCATCCTCCCAGTTTGGAGGACTAACAAAACTTCTTAGTGGTTCACTAGAGGGAACAGAAGCAGAAAAACATGCAGCTGTCAATTTCACAGTGTACAGAGGGTTACCAACAAAATATATAATTGAAGAAATTTAAAGAACCCCTTGTTCTGGTTTAGCAACATCCCAGCCCAGAAACACAATCAAGTGCAACAGCTATTATGTACTGCAAGCATTTCAGCATATCACAATTCATAATTTAAGAAACATTTAATAATGATTTCCTGACAGAGAGGAAATATTTCTCCTGGATTTTACTGGGTTTTAGGTTGGGTTTTCTTTTTTCTAGGGCTTTTTTTTGGTGTTTTTGTTGTTGCTGTTGTTGTTGTTTGTTTGTTTGTTTGTTTGTGTTTTGTTTTTTACTTCTTTTCCAGACAGGCCACTATGTTTCAAGTCAGAATTCTCCAAAAAGAATCAAGTAGAACCCAAAAGATTGGCAAAAACCTCAGTCTACCGTGCATCACAAATTACACTTTGGAGAGACCCTTTATCTGTCACATACAATTCCATATCTCGTGGTTCCTGTTGAAGGTTGCTCATCAGTAATTCGAGCGAATTCTCTGCTGACCTGGAACGAAGTGAGTACTGCTGGCTCCCTTCCCAGTCCTGCAGTGGGGTAAAAATGGAGACGGAGTAGGAAATCGCTTGAAGCCACTCCATCCTGCCTCCCTGTTTCAGTTCCCTGACTGGATTTGGGCTGGAACCTTTTCTTTCCCTTGCTAGCCCTAAACACTTCATGTTGGAAGAACAGGTGCTGAGAAACAGAAACCACAAGCACAGGAATTTGGGGAAGAAAGGTTTGCTGCTCTATTGGCACCAGCAAACTGGATTTGGGGTATGTGCAGTCTGTCAGTCAATGAATAGAACTACAAGGAACACACAGATCTGCCAGTGCCATCCTGACAAAGGCTTCTCCCTCTATGCACACCACCAAGAAAGGACTTGGAGGGATGGGCAAGTTGGAGCTTCCCAACAAGGGCTGTGCTTCCAGTCAGCTGCCCGTGGCATCCTACCTAGGACAACTGAGTTGTGCAGCTCCCCCTCTGTCTCCTCCCCTCCCACAAAGCAGAAAGGACAAGAACAGGTGATAAGAACATGATGCTTACATCTGTAATGTCATCCTGCCATGTTGGAGGACTCTCAAAACGGTCTGGCCATTCATCAGAGTTAATAGAACTAGAAGAACATGCAGATGTCAATTTCACAGTGCAAAGAGGGCTTCCAAGACATACAATTGCAAAAACAGAAATAACCCCTTATTCCGATTTAGCAACATCCCAGCCCAGAAACACAGTCAGTGCAAGAGCTTCTATGTACTGCAAGCATTTCAGTGCAATCCATAATGTAAGAAACATTCAATAATGACTTCCTGAATGGAGAAGTAAGGTTTCTCCAGGATTTTGCTTTGTTTTTAGGGGTTTTTTCCCATTAGTTCCCTTCCAGAAAGGACATTACAAAGAGTCAAGCAGAATCCAAGAGTTTGGCAAAAATCCTGTGTCTACCATATATCAGAAATTACACTTTGGAGAGACTCTCCATCAGTCACATACTCATTGTTATCTCTTGGTTCCTCGTCGTTGTCACTAGCCCGTAGCTCAGCTGAACTCTCTGCCTCTCTGGAGCCAAGTGGGTACTGCTGGCTCTGCTCCCTGTCCTGCACCTGAGAGTTGTCACCCTCCTTCATCGGAGGACTAGCAGGACCTGCTGGCCGTGCACTAGAGGGAACCAGAAAGAGCATGCAGCCATTTGAGCACAGAACCAAGAATTTCACTGCAGACAGAGAGTTAGCAACATGTAACACCTATTCAGATTTAGCAACATCCCAGCCCAGCTCCACAAGTGTTCCCCAAGCTGCTATGTGCTGCAAGTATTTCAGCATATATTGTGCCATACTGTAACAAATATTCAACCATGACTTCATGAAAAGAAAACAAAGGTTTCAGCTGGATTTTGCCATGTGTATTTTTGGACTCTTTTACTTACTTCTCTGCCAGACAGGCCACTATATTCCAGGTCTGAAGCTTCTGCACAAACTTCTGCAGAACCCAGAAGCTTGGAAAAATGTGTTCCTACCATGGATCAGAAGTTAGAATTTAGAGAGACATTTTACTCTCACATACCCGTCATTATCTCTTGGTTCCTCTTCGTCACGAGTTGCCACTGGACCAGCTGAATTCTCTGCTGACCTGGAACGAAGTGAGTGCTGCTGGTTCTGCTCCCTGGCCTGCAGTGGGGTAAAAATGAAGCCAGAGTAGGAACCGCTCAAAACAACTCTATCCTCCTTCCCTGTGTCAGTTCCCTGGTTGAATTTGGGCTAGAAGCTTTTCTTTCCCTTGTTAGCCCCAAGAAGGGAAATTTCTGCAGTAAAAGCCCTGAACACTTCATGTTGGATGAATGGCTGCTGAGAATAGAAATCATAACAGACACTGGGAGTAAAGAATTCCAGTTTGCTGGAATTCTCCATTGGCACCAAACAAACTGGATTTGGAGTATGTGCAATCTGCTACTTAATGCTAGAACTACAAGGAACACAGATCTGCCAGTGCCATCCTGGAAAGGGCTTCTCCCTCTATGGACACCACCAAGGAGGCACTTGGAGGGATGTTCAAGTGGGAGCTTCCTAGCAAAGGCTGTGCTTCCAGCCTGCTGCCCATGGCACCCACCTCAAACAACTGAGTTGTGCAGCTCCCCTTTTGTCCCTTTCCCTCCCATAGACCAGAAAGGACAAGAAAATGTGGATCCTCACCTCTGCATCCTCATCTGACCAAACTGGATGTTCAGAATTAAATTGCAGCCAATCACTAGAGAGAGCAGAACCAGGAGAACATGCAGCCATTTATTGCACTGGGTACCAAAGATTACCAACAAAGAAAACATTGGCACTTTATACATCCCCTATTCTGATTCAGCAACATCCCAGCTCAGAAACACAATCATTCCAAGAATTTTTATGGACAGCAAGCATTTCAGTGTGGCCAGCCATTCTCTTACATTCAATGTTAGATGGGACAGCTTCTAAGAAGTTAAAGCTTCACAAACAGAGAAGAAAGGCTTCTGCTGGATTTTGCTGGGCTTATTTTAATTCTCTTCAGGCAGGCCACTGTATTCCAGGTCTGAAGTACTTGCACAGAGCTAGGCAGAACCCAAAAGCTTGGCAAAAACCTCTTTCAACCACTTATCTGAAATTACTGTTTTGATAGACACTTTCTCTCTCACATACCCATCATCTTCTATTGGTTCCTCTTCATCATTCCTTGCCCGTGGCTCAACAGAATTCTCTGATGCTCTGGAAAGATGAGGCTGCTGCTGGCTCTGCTCCCTGTCCTGAAATGGGGTAGAAATGGAGGCACTTAGGAACCACCTGAACACTCTACTCCCTGCTTCCCTTTTTCAGTTCCATAATTGGATTTGGGCTGGAGCCATTTCTTCCTCTCTTTCTCCCCCAAACTGGCAGTTTCACCTGTGACAGCCTGAACACTACTTAGCATGTGAACAACTAGTGAGGAGAAAAAACCCCATACCCAAACCTGCTCTTGTGTTTGGTGCACATGGAGCTGGGTCATGAAAATCGTGTTGTAAAACTTGAGGCCTTTTCTTTGCAAAGGTTCAGGAACAGCCCTGTCAGGATAAAACTCCCGTGCTGCTTGCTGCACGTTTCTGTATTGCACAGCAGCAGTGGCATCCCAAATTTGAGCAGATACACTGCACTGTGGACTGGATCCAAGCATATTCTTTTAAGATAGCAGGGGGAAAATGAAAAAATTCCAAATGTGACCATTTTAAAGACTTCTTGGAATAAGAAACAGAATTAGTGCATACCCCAGTCAGCTGTAGTTGCATTTTACAGCTCAATGACAGAGATTCCTTAAGCAGATGTTGCAGCTAAAAACTTCTTACTTGGGAAGTCAAAGACTTCCTGTGCTCTCCTTAAAATCAGGGAAGCAACAACCTCTTTTAGGTTGTTCACCCACTCTCTGCAAGCACTTCTCAGGCATGCTGATGTGTTCATGAGTGTGTTTGGGGCTGACTGGGAACTGTGTCTAAAGTGACAAATCAGAGCCTTCTTTCAACCCTTGAGGCCAGAGTACTCAGTAAGTAAGGAAGTAAGACAGACAAGAAAATTAATTTGAATGCAAGATGGAGAGGAATGTGCCCTTCACTACTTACCACAGGAGACTCATCGTCACTGACAGTGATGGCTTCAGGCTCTGAAGATTCACCGGTGAGATCGATGACTTCTTCACCTGTTACATCGATGAATTCTTTACCTGTGAGATCTATGATGTCATCACCTGTGAGATCCATAACTTCTTCACCAGTGAGATCGATGATGTCGTCACCTGTAAGATCCATGACTTCTTCACCTCTGAGATCTATGATGTCATCACCTGTGAGATCCATGAGTTCTTCACCTGTGAGATCGATGATGTCGTCACCTGTGAGATCGATGACTTCTTCACCAGCGAGATCAATGACGTCGTCACCTGTGAGATCGATGACTTCTTCACCAGTGAGATCGATAATGTCTTCACCTGTGAGATCGATGACTTCTTCACCTGTGAGATCGATGATGTTGTCACCTGTGAGATGGATGACTTCTTCACCTGTGAGATCGATAACTTCTTCACCAGTGAGATCAATGATGTCATCACCTGTGAGATCGATGACTTCTTCACCTGTGAGATCGATGATGTCTTCACCTGTGAGATCGATGATGTCTTCACCTGTGAGATCGATGACTTCTTCACCTGTGAGACCATGATGTCGTCACCTGTGAGATCGATGACTTCTTCACCTGTTACATCGATGACTTCTTCACCTGTGAGATCGATGACTTCTTCACCAGTGAGATCGATGATGTCTTCACCTGTGAGATCGATGACTTCTTCACTAGTGAGATCTATGATGTCATCACCAGTGAGATCGATGATGTTGTCACCTGTGAGATCGATGACTTCTTCACCTGTGAGATCAATGATGTCTTCACCAGTGAGATAAATGATGTTGTCACCTGTGAGATCCATGACTTCTTCACCAGTGAGATCGATGATGTCATCACCTGTGAGATCGATGATGTCGTCACCTGTGAGATCTATGATGTCATCACCGGTGAGATCTATGAGGTCTTCACCAGTTGAAAAAGAGAAAGAGCCAAGGTCAGAGATAACTAAAGAATTAGGTGGGCTGCCACTGTAGAACAGGCTGTGGTTGGATTCATTGTGCCCTCGGTCTCTTTTTTCAGGAACGTGTACCACATTTCACTCAAGCTTTGCCCTCAACAGTCCACAGGGTGCATTGCCAGCCCTGTCCCTCTGAAGGGACAAAACAACAGGAAGAGCAGCTGAGCTCCACACAACTTCTGTTGGATGACAACAACTTACAGGAGGTTCACATCAACAGATTATTCAGTTCATATATAGGAATGTTTAGCACACAGGGAAAAAAAAGCCCCACCAAAGGTGTAATCATAGAGGGGATCCTCATTTTGAAGTATCATGCTGTACATGTTCCCCTGAAGGATGGGCCACAGCTAATGACAGGTTTTCTTCATCTTCATCCAGCTTGGGAGATCCCAAACTCAGCTTGCCACCCTCCACTGTGGCAGCTGCAGTGACTGCCAGCTCATCAGAACACACAGTCAGGGCTTTGAGCAGCACTTGAGGACTTTTGCTACACAGCTCCTCTGCCACTAGCAGCCAGTGTATCGAGCTCAGTAGCACCCAGACAGTTGTCAGAAGGCTTGCTGTTTAGGGATGCCATTCCAGGTGCTTCCTCAATCCCAAGGTTCCCTTCCTCCCCAGTAAAGGGCCTAGAACCTGGCAAAAGCACATGGCCAGATGGTCTTCAACCCTCCAGAAGCAGTTTCTGTTCTCACCAGGCTCAAAGGCAGGTGCACCACTTTGCTCAAGGTCTCTTGGCTCCGTCTGCGAAGTTCCACCTGCGCTGGAGGGCAGCAGCCTGCTCCGTTTCCGAGCTGGTCTGGAACGAACTGCTCCTCCAGGGCGCTTTCGCTGACGCTGACAGGGAACAAAGCCTGAGCATTTTCTGTGGCACCAATCTCAACACAGACCTCGGTTTTTGCAACACCAATGACAGCACACAAGGATACAGAAAACTCTCCTGAAAAGGCTGGAATACACACCAAATGGTGCTATGGGCCATTCCCACCGGAGCACTTCACATCAGGGAAAAGACAGTACCCCTGATCTCCCACAAACCTCCTCCCCAAGAGCGAGCCTGTCCCAATGGCTTGGGAATGAAAAGACCAGTTCCCAATTCCAGCACCTTCCCGCCCCCACCGTAAGCATTTCTGCACTACTGCTAACACCCACAGAGATTCAAAACCTTCACTATTCCAGAATGTCAAGTTACATGAAGTTTTCAAAGGTTCCTCTGCATTTGCTACAAACTCTTGAAATGCTTTCTAGAAGTACCCCGGAAAATGTTTTAAGAATCAGGTTTCCATTGAGTAGCAAAGTACTTACTGAGCTCATGGTGGTTTCTGATCAAAAACCACCAGCAAAATAAGTGGGGCAAACACCAAAAAAGGAACGTCAGGGATGTGATCAATCCCTTTGGTTCCTTCAGGCAGCCCACTGCAGATTTTTCGGTGTGACAGAAAACTACTCTTCCAAACCTATCAGAAAAGTAGAGGGGAGATTATCTATTTGGAATGCCAGTTTTCTTGAACACCCCCATGCCCCAAGACTCCCATTCCGGAGTCCCCAATTCCTGTCCAAATCCAGAGGGGAATCCGTGACTCTGGTACTTGAGCCCACCTGCAGCCCATCCACCCATCCTGCAGCCCAGCCCAGCCCCCGAGCATCAGAAGCCTTTCCAAGAATCGTCTGCCCTCACCTGTACAGTCAGTGCAGAGTTTGGCTCGCAAATGTCAGCAAATCGCTCTCTATTCCCAGCCGGGATGGAGAAGACGGATGCTCCACGTCTGCTGTGCAGCAGAGAACCCGTCAACTGGCTCGGGTTCAACCCGTCAACAGAGTCCATGCCAACAGAACCTTGGGAGCAGGAGTGCCCCTGGCAACCAGGGGCAACATTCCATGCTCAGCTAACGGGTGTCTGCTCTGCCCACCCATGGAGTTCCAGAGGGCAATGGAGGCACCTCAACCATCCCCTGCTGCTGCTGCCACCCACCAGATCAGGGTGCTCAGGGCCCTGCCCAGCCTGGCCTGGAACGTTCCAGGCCATCCACAGCTTCTCTGGGCAGCCTGGTCCAATGTCTCACTGCCTTCACAGCTCCTCTGAACATCTGATCCCAGTCTCCCCCTTCTGATCTAAAACCCTTCCCTTCCCCATCTCTCTCTGCCCCCTTTGGGCACTGCAAGGCCACAGTGAGGCCTTCCCGGCCTCTGCTCCTCCCCAGGCTGGACAGCCCCAGCTCTCCCAGCCTGGCTGCAGAGCACGGCTGCTCCAGGCCTGCACACATCCCCACGGCCTCCTCCGGCCCTGCTCCACAGGCCCATCCTGCTGCTGCTGCTGCTGCTGCTGGGCCCAGCTCCACAGGCACATCCTGCTGGGCACTGCTGGGCACAGCTCCACAGGCCCATCCTGCTGGGCACTGCTGGGCACAGCTCCACAGGCCCATCCTGCTGGGAACTGCTGGGCACAGCTCCACAGGCCCATCCTGCTGGGCACTGCTGGGCACAGCTCCACAGGCACATCCTGCTGGGCACTGCTGGGCACGGCCGGGCACAGCTCCACACGTGAGGCCTCGGGGGTAGAGCAGGGACAGAGCTGCACTTCCCGCCACCCTCAGCCTGAGCAACCCAGGCATCACTGGAGTCTTCTGTGGCTAAGAAACCTCACCAAACCACACCTCCCCAATCAGAAGGAAAGTTAAACCCTTCCTTAACCCTCCTCCTCCAGGTTTATTAGTCTGTTGCTGTTTTAACTCCTACCAGAGTGTTTTAACTTTAAACCTAGTAAATAGCAATTAAAACAAAATCCAGTTTTGTTGGGTTTTTTCCAAACTGATGAAAAGATCTAAGCAGTCTGATCCTTATTTCAAGTCTCTGAAGTCTTGACATTTTCAGGTCTTCAACTACTCCTCTATCAGAATTTCCCAACAGGGCTGAGGAGTTTTGCTCTGCTCCCGGGGACAGCACCTTCCTCCTGAGGCCCTGCTCTGCTGTGGAAGGTGACACAGCAGAAGCAGCAGAATTACTGCTCAGTTTTCCTTCCAGCCACTCTGCCACGGCACCTGCATTCAGAAGGGTGGGCTGGGGCTCCTGAGAGCAGCAGGGAACCCATCTCAGGCCCTGGTCCTGCTGGGTGCTCTGTGCTGTGGGGAGAACGGTGGGAATTGACCCAGTGCTGTGGAGAGCACAAGGATTTGTTCCGCTCATGCTCTACGTCAGGCGGCTCATTTCTTACAAAAGTTTCTCTGTTATTACAATCCATCCTTTTGGGTAATTGACAGCATGGTGAGTGTTGAAGTATGGGAGGGATGACTTTTCCATTTTTTGAAAAATCCCAAAGGAGATTTAACACTTTACATAAAAATGCTAAGATGCTAAAGCAATTCCAAACATACATTTAATATATGAATAATTAAGCACCTTGTATGACTCCCAAAGCACTGATTATGAGAAATGAACCATGTAAATATGCTTTCTTTCTGGTCTGGCTTTTCAAAGCTCAAAAACCCCACTTCTCCTATGCCTACAGATCAATGATGAAATGAGCTGAAAATGTGCTTTTCCTTCAGCTGACAACTGCACACCAAGACTGAAACCAGTGCTTCAACTCTTCAGTTACCTTTTGCTATTCAGTGCATTCCAAGATCAATACTTTCTAAAAATTATATATATTTGTTTAGACAAGAAAAGGGTTAATTATTAACCATATACCAAAATATTCAAAGAAAATTGCCTCAGCTTATGCTGTTGAGCCATACTAACATCTGTTTAAACCTATTGTAAAATCAGCGCAGTGCCATTTCATTGCAGGTTACTTAAGATCAAACTTACTTTACCAACAATTGCTCTCTTGACTGAGAATACCTGGCCTTGCATGTCACCTAGGAATACAGCTTTTAGAAAGACAATTTAGACAATTTAGTTTAGAAAGACAATTTAGACAATTTAGAAAGACATTTCTGCTTACTGTCGTTGCATCCACCAAGTAGCTAAAAGTCTAGCAAAAATGGGAAACAGAAAGCACCGCTCTAAACTTTATGGCCATCCTGTAAGTACATGATTTTATTTGTATCTGTTGAAGAAATATCTTTGAGTAATTTTGACAACTCAAGTAGTTTTTCTTAAAAACAAAAATCAAAAGATCACTTTATCAGGACAATACAAATGTTTTCATTTTTTTATTAAGATCAAGCCACATAAAAATAGGGGGTACAATGAACCTTGTTTATTACTACCTCTGCCTAAATATGGTGATATTAAGACATCTTGAGATATGACTGAGGAAGCAGATAAATAACACACTAAAGACAAAAATTAAAAACCAAAATAAAGGATACATGTCCACATAGATGACCAACTTTAAACACACAGAGGACCTCAGTTCAATTTGTTCATCTGAGTTTTCTGTTTCATGGTACAATGAATTTACAGTTGCATTTCTAGCTGAGATCTGCCTTTGTCTCTTTATTACTTTTGGATAACAGAATCATTTTCTTTCCTCTCTTATGTCCAGTGAATTTATCTCTGGACAATTGCATTTCTCTTCAGTGGAACTTAGGACTGTCTGGCTGTAATTGAAGGAACTGGAGCTACAACACACTTGTACTGCCAACAGCTCAAAGTCAGCTACCAACTATATGCATTCAAAACCACATTCCTTCAAAAGCCTCCAGATTCTAATTCTAATGAAACCTTACAACACTCAAAGCAGCAGTTTGTTAATGTACCAGTTATTCTCAAAGAACCTTGCTTTCTTTGGATGTGTGCACAACCTGCTACTCTTTCTATCTTCTGAGCTATGAAATCAGCACATTTTCACCAAAGCGTGCACCAGAGTCTGCCCTGAGAAATCGGATCCCTCTCACCCCGAGCAGGCCCTGCTTCTTTTTCCCCGTACAACACACGCTGGCCACAAGAACTACAAAGCTTGTGGCTCTAGCACATTGCCCCCAAATCAATGACTACAGGGAGAGGAAAAGAACAAGCTTCTGACTGCTCTACCAAGAGCCTTACTTCCACCTGTTACACAACATCTCTGCCTATCAGCACAGTCCAACACAGAAGAGCAGACAGACAATATTTCAACTATTCAAAACTTTATTTATAATTGAATTGAGCAAAAATGAAACTATATACAGGAAGAACTATATACATAAAGAAACAACTCTCTACACTGCCTATAGTCCAAATCTATCTGAGTCTGTCCTGAGAAGCAGAAGTACTCATATATAAATGGGGTGGTATAGATCTGGAGTAAGTTCCACCCTGCAGGTTGGGCACGCGCCGATAGTCTCCAGGGCAACAGGGAGGCACTCGCTGCAGAAGACATGGCCACACATGGTTGCCACAATCAGTCGTCCACGTTGTAAAATCTGAAGGAAAGAAAATCACAGGTATTGAGAGGAAAGAATTTGAGTGTGCTGCTCTATTGGCACCAGGCAAATGAGACTTAAAGCACCTGGAATAAAAATTACAAGGGACTATCAGATCTGCTGGTTTCACTTCACCAAGAAGTGACTTGTGGAGCTTCACAGCAAGGGCTGTGCTTCCAGCCAGCTGCCCACAGCACCCCACATCATCCAACTGACTTGTGCAGCTCCCCTTCTGGCTTTCTCCTCCCACAAAGCAGAAAGGACCATCACAGGTGGATCCTTACCTCTGAGTAAGAATCCATGCAAATGGGACACCTAATGACAACTCCTTGCTGTGCACTTGAGGGAACAGAACGAGAAAGAACACGCAGCTGTTAAGATCAGCACACTTCAATAGTTATTGATACATAACATCTCACATAATCATGCAACTGCACTGACTAGCCATGACACATTTCCTCTGAAGAACCCAGCTCTCTTTAAGTCTCTGTGTGCTGCATTTAATGAGGATTTGGGGTCTCCCTGTCCTGAGGGAAAGGGTGTCCTGGTTTCACTAGAGAAAGGTGTAGTCAGTCACCCAGCTCTCGGATTTGATGCAAGTAATTCCCATCTCCATACCCCCACACTCATCTCTCAGGTTCTGTGCAAGGTTGTACATCTGCCCTGGGCTGCCTTTTTCTCCCAAAATGCAAATGGTATCATTTGATCATCATGCAAAATGGGAGAGGGAGGGAAATACATAGAGTATGGGAAGGCTTCAAAAATAAACCAGGCACAGCAGTATAAGTTAGTCCGATGCAGAAAACAAAAAAAAGGTAAAACAATTCACGTTTGGTAGGGGCATGAGGCATACATACTCTGAAAGTGAAGTTCCCTCCTCTGCTGCTCCCTGTTCTGCAGGGGCTGAGTCAGCACCAGGTGCATCATTAGCTCCTGTTCCATTACCAGAGCCATCCACCTGTCCATGTCTCTTCAGGGTGGCCCTTCTCTTTTGCTGTCGATAAACTGTAATTTAATTTTCATAAGTTATATGTGATGCAAAATGCAGAACATGTAAAAGATTTCTTAAGGAGGGATGCTCTGTGTGTTTCTAGGTCAGATCATTGTACACCTGCAAGCCAAATCAGCTGGAAGGGAGATTTATTCCATTAAATAGACAACAACTCACAAACAAGATCTAAGTGCTGCCCATGGGCAAATTCCTTGTTGGTAGAATTGCCTTGTTAAGGTTCAGGGCTTGACATGCTTCAAGGAGCTCAGAGCCAGGGAAGGCTTAACAAAGCTTGGGGAGAAGGATGCCCACTGAGAGTGGACACAAAAACTGCAGAATTGAGGGGCCACATGGACATCTGGCACAACTCCCAAGATAAGGAAGAAACTAAGAAACCCAACTCTCCTGAAATCAGCTCTGACTGGTAAAAAGTAATTCCTGCAGGGGGAGATGGTGAGCCCCGACTCATGGAGCAGCAACTCAAGATTAACCCCCCAGCCCAAAAGAAGAGGGAGACTGAGCAATGCACTGAGTGGACTAATTACAGTGAGAAGTGAGACAATCACTAACCAAAAGGAGACAGAATACTAGCTCAGAAGATAACCTTGTCACTTGCAACCAGTTACAGCTAATTTCTTGTTTGTTTAAATTTATGAATAAGAGAAGTTATTTTGATAGTGGGTGTGTCAGATCTGTGAAATATCACTGAGCACCCAGACTGGTGAAACACTGAAACAAACAACCAATGTCTCCCTCAAGTGTATCATTATTTACCTGTTGCACCCCAGCAACAAGTCCAATTTTTGTGGACAACATATTGACCAAGTTACAGGGAGAACCATTTCTAATGGCCTGGTCTGTAACAGCCAAAGGGTCAAGAAATGCTGTTTGCTCTTTAACTCTCAGAAACCGCAGGCAATGGTGACCTCTGCAACTCCAGTGTCCATGTCACACTAATCAACCACCAATCAGCTAAAAGTGCAGAAAGTGTTACCACTTAAAAAGTTCCTTCTGCATAAGTATTCAGCTACCACTTTTCTTGCAGGGATTTCCCACTGTGACTGACAGAGGCCATCACACGCACATTGCATCTGTTCTCTGAGACACTGGCCAGAGGCTTTAGCCCAGTGCTTTGCCTTTTGCTAAAAAGCAGTTTCAATCCCTGCTGCTCGACTTTCTTGGAAAAGAACAACAAAAATAACTATTACCTTTTAGGTAAAAGTCCATTACCAATTGTAAAACATCAACTCACCTTCAAGAAGCTTCCATTGATGGGAAGGGAACACATGGGAAGGGAGAGAAAAGAAGATACAATTAGATTTGGTGAGCCCACTGGTGCTTCACACAAGCCTCAGCTCAGAAAGCAGTTACAGCAGGGGAGGTGAGCAAGGGTAGGGTATCACCCTCTATGTTTGGTTGGGAACATTCAAAGCAGTAGCACAAAGAGCTGCTGCCCTGAAAAACAAAGAAGTGGGTGCTGCTGATTCTGCTCTCATTGCTGCAACAGGGTAGAAAGAGAGGCAGCTTAGGAACCCCCTGAACAGCCTCCTCCCTGGTCCCCTGTTCCTGCTCCCTATTCAGATTTGACCTGGAGCTCTTCCTTTCCCTTGTTCTCCCCAAAACTGGCAAATTCTGCTATGATAACCTTAACACTTCATCTTAGATGAACAGCTGCTGAAGGAAGGAAGCCACAACAGGCATTGGGTGTAAAGAATTCCAGTTTGCTGCTCCATTGGCACCAGGCAAACTGGACTTGGAGTATGTGCAATCTGCTACTTAATGCTAGAACTACTAGGAACACAGATCTGCCAGTGCCATCCTGGAAAGGGCTTCTCCCTCTATGGACACCACCAAGGAGGCACTTGGAGGGATGTTCAAGTGGGAGCTTCCTAGCAAAGGCTGTGCTTCCAGCCTGCTGCCCGTGGCACCCACCTCAAACAACTGAGTTGTGCAGCTCCCCTTTTGTCCCTTCCCCTCCCACAGACCAGAAATTACAAGAATATGCGGATCCTCACCTCTGCATTGTCATCCTCCCAGTTTGGAGGACTAACAAAACTTCTTAGTGGTTCACTAGAGGGAACAGAAGCAGAAAAACATGCAGCTGTCAATTTCACAGTGTACAGAGGGTTACCAACAAAATATATAATTGAAGAAATTTAAAGAACCCCTTGTTCTGGTTTAGCAACATCCCAGCCCAGAAACACAATCAAGTGCAACAGCTATTATGTACTGCAAGCATTTCAGCATATCACAATTCATAATTTAAGAAACATTTAATAATGATTTCCTGACAGAGAGGAAATATTTCTCCTGGATTTTACTGGGTTTTAGGTTGGGTTTTCTTTTTTCTAGGGCTTTTTTTTGGTGTTTTTGTTGTTGCTGTTGTTGTTGTTTGTTTGTTTGTTTGTTTGTGTTTTGTTTTTTACTTCTTTTCCAGACAGGCCACTATGTTTCACGTCAGAATTCTCCAAAAAGAATCAAGTAGAACCCAAAAGATTGGCAAAAACCTCAGTCTACCGTGCATCACAAATTACACTTTGGAGAGACCCTTTATCTGTCACATACAATTCCATATCTCGTGGTTCCTGTTGAAGGTTGCTCATCAGTAATTCGAGCGAATTCTCTGCTGACCTGGAACGAAGTGAGTACTGCTGGCTCCCTTCCCAGTCCTGCAGTGGGGTAAAAATGGAGACGGAGTAGGAAATCGCTTGAAGCCACTCCATCCTGCCTCCCTGTTTCAGTTCCCTGACTGGATTTGGGCTGGAACCTTTTCTTTCCCTTGCTAGCCCTAAACACTTCATGTTGGAAGAACAGGTGCTGAGAAACAGAAACCACAAGCACAGGAATTTGGGGAAGAAAGGTTTGCTGCTCTATTGGCACCAGCAAACTGGATTTGGGGTATGTGCAGTCTGTCAGTCAATGAATAGAACTACAAGGAACACACAGATCTGCCAGTGCCATCCTGACAAAGGCTTCTCCCTCTATGCACACCACCAAGAAAGGACTTGGAGGGATGGGCAAGTTGGAGCTTCCCAACAAGGGCTGTGCTTCCAGTCAGCTGCCCGTGGCATCCTACCTAGGACAACTGAGTTGTGCAGCTCCCCCTCTGTCTCCTCCCCTCCCACAAAGCAGAAAGGACAAGAACAGGTGATAAGAACATGATGCTTACATCTGTAATGTCATCCTGCCATGTTGGAGGACTCTCAAAACGGTCTGGCCATTCATCAGAGTTAATAGAACTAGAAGAACATGCAGATGTCAATTTCACAGTGCAAAGAGGGCTTCCAAGACATACAATTGCAAAAACAGAAATAACCCCTTATTCCGATTTAGCAACATCCCAGCCCAGAAACACAGTCAGTGCAAGAGCTTCTATGTACTGCAAGCATTTCAGTGCAATCCATAATGTAAGAAACATTCAATAATGACTTCCTGAATGGAGAAGTAAGGTTTCTCCAGGATTTTGCTTTGTTTTTAGGGGTTTTTTCCCATTAGTTCCCTTCCAGAAAGGACATTACAAAGAGTCAAGCAGAATCCAAGAGTTTGGCAAAAATCCTGTGTCTACCATATATCAGAAATTACACTTTGGAGAGACTCTCCATCAGTCACATACTCATTGTTATCTCTTGGTTCCTCGTCGTTGTCACTCGCCCGTAGCTCAGCTGAACTCTCTGCCTCTCTGGAGCCAAGTGGGTACTGCTGGCTCTGCTCCCTGTCCTGCACCTGAGAGTTGTCACCCTCCTTCATCGGAGGACTAGCAGGACCTGCTGGCCGTGCACTAGAGGGAACCAGAAAGAGCATGCAGCCATTTGAGCACAGAACCAAGAATTTCACTGCAGACAGAGAGTTAGCAACATGTAACACCTATTCAGATTTAGCAACATCCCAGCCCAGCTCCACAAGTGTTCCCCAAGCTGCTATGTGCTGCAAGTATTTCAGCATATATTGTGCCATACTGTAACAAATATTCAACCATGACTTCATGAAAAGAAAACAAAGGTTTCAGCTGGATTTTGCCATGTGTATTTTTGGACTCTTTTACTTACTTCTCTGCCAGACAGGCCACTATATTCCAGGTCTGAAGCTTCTGCACAAACTTCTGCAGAACCCAGAAGCTTGGAAAAATGTGTTCCTACCATGGATCAGAAGTTAGAATTTAGAGAGACATTTTACTCTCACATACCCGTCATTATCTCTTGGTTCCTCTTCGTCACGAGTTGCCACTGGACCAGCTGAATTCTCTGCTGACCTGGAACGAAGTGAGTGCTGCTGGTTCTGCTCCCTGGCCTGCAGTGGGGTAAAAATGAAGCCAGAGTAGGAACCGCTCAAAACAACTCTATCCTCCTTCCCTGTGTCAGTTCCCTGGTTGAATTTGGGCTAGAAGCTTTTCTTTCCCTTGTTAGCCCCAAGAAGGGAAATTTCTGCAGTAAAAGCCCTGAACACTTCATGTTGGATGAATGGCTGCTGAGAATAGAAATCATAACAGACACTGGGAGTAAAGAATTCCAGTTTGCTGGAATTCTCCATTGGCACCAAACAAACTGGATTTGGAGTATGTGCAATCTGCTACTTAATGCTAGAACTACAAGGAACACAGATCTGCCAGTGCCATCCTGGAAAGGGCTTCTCCCTCTATGGACACCACCAAGGAGGCACTTGGAGGGATGTTCAAGTGGGAGCTTCCTAGCAAAGGCTGTGCTTCCAGCCTGCTGCCCATGGCACCCACCTCAAACAACTGAGTTGTGCAGCTCCCCTTTTGTCCCTTTCCCTCCCATAGACCAGAAAGGACAAGAAAATGTGGATCCTCACCTCTGCATCCTCATCTGACCAAACTGGATGTTCAGAATTAAATTGCAGCCAATCACTAGAGAGAGGAGAACCAGGAGAACATGCAGCCATTTATTGCACTGGGTACCAAAGATTACCAACAAAGAAAACATTGGCACTTTATACATCCCCTATTCTGATTCAGCAACATCCCAGCTCAGAAACACAATCATTCCAAGAATTTTTATGGACAGCAAGCATTTCAGTGTGGCCAGCCATTCTCTTACATTCAATGTTAGATGGACAGCTTCTAAGAAGTTAAAGCTTCACAAACAGAGAAGAAAGGCTTCTGCTGGATTTTGCTGGGCTTATTTTAATTCTCTTCAGGCAGGCCACTGTATTCCAGGTCTGAAGTACTTGCACAGAGCTAGGCAGAACCCAAAAGCTTGGCAAAAACCTCTTTCAACCACTTATCTGAAATTACTGTTTTGATAGACACTTTCTCACATACCCATCATCTTCTATTGGTTCCTCTTCATCATTCCTTGCCCGTGGCTCAACAGAATTCTCTGATGCTCTGGAAAGATGAGGCTGCTGCTGGCTCTGCTCCCTGTCCTGAAATGGGGTAGAAATGGAGGCACTTAGGAACCACCTGAACACTCTACTCCCTGCTTCCCTTTTTCAGTTCCATAATTGGATTTGGGCTGGAGCCATTTCTTCCTCTCTTTCTCCCCCAAACTGGCAGTTTCACCTGTGACAGCCTGAACACTACTTAGCATGTGAACAACTAGTGAGGAGAAAAAACCCCATACCCAAACCTGCTCTTGTGTTTGGTGCACATGGAGCTGGGTCATGAAAATCGTGTTGTAAAACTTGAGGCCTTTTCTTTGCAAAGGTTCAGGAACAGCCCTGTCAGGATAAAACTCCCGTGCTGCTTGCTGCACGTTTCTGTATTGCACAGCAGCAGTGGCATCCCAAATTTGAGCAGATACACTGCACTGTGGACTGGATCCAAGCATATTCTTTTAAGATAGCAGGGGGAAAATGAAAAAATTCCAAATGTGACCATTTTAAAGACTTCTTGGAATAAGAAACAGAATTAGTGCATACCCCAGTCAGCTGTAGTTGCATTTTACAGCTCAATGACAGAGATTCCTTAAGCAGATGTTGCAGCTAAAAACTTCTTACTTGGGAAGTCAAAGACTTCCTGTGCTCTCCTTAAAATCAGGGAAGCAACAACCTCTTTTAGGTTGTTCACCCACTCTCTGCAAGCACTTCTCAGGCATGCTGATGTGTTCATGAGTGTGTTTGGGGCTGACTGGGAACTGTGTCTAAAGTGACAAATCAGAGCCTTCTTTCAACCCTTGAGGCCAGAGTACTCAGTAAGTAAGTAAGTAAGACAGACAAGAAAATTAATTTGAATGCAAGATGGAGAGGAATGTGCCCTTCACTACTTACCACAGGAGACTCATCGTCACTGACAGTGATGGCTTCAGGCTCTGAAGATTCACCGGTGAGATCGATGACTTCTTCACCTGTTACATCGATGAATTCTTTACCTGTGAGATCTATGATGTCATCACCTGTGAGATCCATAACTTCTTCACCAGTGAGATCGATGATGTCGTCACCTGTAAGATCCATGACTTCTTCACCTCTGAGATCTATGATGTCATCACCTGTGAGATCCATGAGTTCTTCACCTGTGAGATCGATGATGTCGTCACCTGTGAGATCGATGACTTCTTCACCTGTGAGACCAATGATGTCGTCACCTGTGAGATTGATGACTTCTTCACCTGTGAGATCGATGACTTCTTCACCAGTGAGATCAATGACGTCGTCACCTGTGAGATCGATGACTTCTTCACCAGTGAGATCGATAATGTCTTCACCTGTGAGATCGATGACTTCTTCACCTGTGAGATCGATGATGTCGTCACCTGTGAGATCGATGATGTCTTCACCAGTGAGATCGATGATGTCGTCACCTGTGAGATCGATGACTTCTTCACCTGTGAGATCGATGATGTCGTCACCTGTGAGATGGATGACTTCTTCACCTGTGAGATCGATAACTTCTTCACCAGTGAGATCAATGATGTCATCACCTGTGAGATCGATGACTTCTTCATTTGTGAGATCGATGATGTCTTCACCTGTGAGATCGATGACTTCTTCACCTGTGAGACCAATGATGTCGTCACCTGTGAGATCGATGACTTCTTCACCTGTGAGATCGATGACTTCTTCACCTGTGAGATCGATGATGTCTTCACCTGTGAGATCGATGACTTCTTCACGTGTGAGATCGATGACTTCTTCACCAGTGAGATCAATGATGTCGTCACCTGTGAGATCGATGACTTCTTCACTAGTGAGATCTATGATGTCATCACCAGTGAGATCGATGATGTTGTCACCTGTGAGATCGATGACTTCTTCACCTGTGAGATCAATGATGTCTTCACCAGTGAGATAAATGATGTTGTCACCTGTGAGATCCATGACTTCTTCACCAGTGAGATCGATGATGTCATCACCTGTGAGATCGATGATGTCGTCACCTGTGAGATCTATGATGTCATCACCGGTGAGATCTATGAGGTCTTCACCAGTTGAAAAAGAGAAAGAGCCAAGGTCAGAGATAACTAAAGAATTAGGTGGGCTGCCACTGTAGAACAGGCTGTGGTTGGATTCATTGTGCCCTCGGTCTCTTTTTTCAGGAACGTGTACCACATTTCACTCAAGCTTTGCCCTCAACAGTCCACAGGGTGCATTGCCAGCCCTGTCCCTCTGAAGGGACAAAACAACAGGAAGAGCAGCTGAGCTCCACACAACTTCTGTTGGATGACAACAACTTACAGGAGGTTCACATCAACAGATTATTCAGTTCATATATAGGAATGTTTAGCACACAGGGAAAAAAAAGCCCCACCAAAGGTGTAATCATAGAGGGGATCCTCATTTTGAAGTATCATGCTGTACATGTTCCCCTGAAGGATGGGCCACAGCTAATGACAGGTTTTCTTCATCTTCATCCAGCTTGGGAGATCCCAAACTCAGCTTGCCACCCTCCACTGTGGCAGCTGCAGTGACTGCCAGCTCATCAGAACACACAGTCAGGGCTTTGAGCAGCACTTGAGGACTTTTGCTACACAGCTCCTCTGCCACTAGCAGCCAGTGTATCGAGCTCAGTAGCACCCAGACAGTTGTCAGAAGGCTTGCTGTTTAGGGATGCCATTCCAGGTGCTTCCTCAATCCCAAGGTTCCCTTCCTCCCCAGTAAAGGGCCTAGAACCTGGCAAAAGCACATGGCCAGATGGTCTTCAACCCTCCAGAAGCAGTTTCTGTTCTCACCAGGCTCAAAGGCAGGTGCACCACTTTGCTCAAGGTCTCTTGGCTCCGTCTGCGAAGTTCCACCTGCGCTGGAGGGCAGCAGCCTGCTCCGTTTCCGAGCTGGTCTGGAACGAACTGCTCCTCCAGGGCGCTTTCGCTGACGCTGACAGGGAACAAAGCCTGAGCATTTTCTGTGGCACCAATCTCAACACAGACCTCGGTTTTTGCAACACCAATGACAGCACACAAGGATACAGAAAACTCTCCTGAAAAGGCTGGAATACACACCAAATGGTGCTATGGGCCATTCCCACCGGAGCACTTCACATCAGGGAAAAGACAGTCACCCCTGATCTCCCACAAACCTCCTCCCCAAGAGCGAGCCTGTCCCAATGGCTTGGGAATGAAAAGACCAGTTCCCAATTCCAGCACCTTCCCGCCCCCACCGTAAGCATTTCTGCACTACTGCTAACACCCACAGAGATTCAAAACCTTCACTATTCCAGAATGTCAAGTTACATGAAGTTTTCAAAGGTTCCTCTGCATTTGCTACAAACTCTTGAAATGCTTTCTAGAAGTACCCCGGAAAATGTTTTAAGAATCAGGTTTCCATTGAGTAGCAAAGTACTTACTGAGCTCATGGTGGTTTCTGATCAAAAACCACCAGCAAAATAAGTGGGGCAAACACCAAAAAAGGAACGTCAGGGATGTGATCAATCCCTTTGGTTCCTTCAGGCAGCCCACTGCAGATTTTTCGGTGTGACAGAAAACTACTCTTCCAAACCTATCAGAAAAGTAGAGGGGAGATTATCTATTTGGAATGCCAGTTTTCTTGAACACCCCCATGCCCCAAGACTCCCATTCCGGAGTCCCCAATTCCTGTCCAAATCCAGAGGGGAATCCGTGACTCTGGTACTTGAGCCCACCTGCAGCCCATCCACCCATCCTGCAGCCCAGCCCAGCCCCCGAGCATCAGAAGCCTTTCCAAGAATCGTCTGCCCTCACCTGTACAGTCAGTGCAGAGTTTGGCTCGCAAATGTCAGCAAATCGCTCTCTATTCCCAGCCGGGATGGAGAAGACGGATGCTCCACGTCTGCTGTGCAGCAGAGAACCCGTCAACTGGCTCGGGTTCAACCCGTCAACAGAGTCCATGCCAACAGAACCTTGGGAGCAGGAGTGCCCCTGGCAACCAGGGGCAAGATTCCATGCCCAGCTAACGGGTGTCTGCTCTGCCCACCCATGGAGTTCCAGAGGGCAATGGAGGCACCTCAACCATCCCCTGCTGCTGCTGCCACCCACCAGATCAGGGTGCTCAGGGCCCTGCCCAGCCTGGCCTGGAACGTTCCAGGCCATCCACAGCTTCTCTGGGCAGCCTGGTCCAATGTCTCACTGCCTTCACAGCTCCTCTGAACATCTGATCCCAGTCTCCCCCTTCTGATCTAAAACCCTTCCCTTCCCCATCTCTCTCTGCCCCCTTTGGGCACTACAAGGCCACAGTGAGGCCTCCCCGGCCCCTGCTCCTCCCCAGGCTGGACAGCCCCAGCTCTCCCAGCCTGGCTGCAGAGCACGGCTGCTCCAGGCCTGCACACATCCCCACGGCCTCCTCCGGCCCTGCTCCACAGGCCCATCCTGCTGCTGCTGCTGCTGCTGGGCACAGCTCCACAGGCACATCCTGCTGGGCACTGCTGGGCACAGCTCCACAGGCCCATCCTGCTGGGCACTGCTGGGCACAGCTCCACAGGCACATCCTGCTGGGCACTGCTGGGCACAGCTCCACAGGCCCATCCTGCTGGGCACTGCTGGGCACAGCTCCACAGGCACATCCTGCTGGGCACTGCTGGGCACGGCCGGGCACAGCTCCACACGTGAGGCCTCAGGGGTAGAGCAGGGACAGAGCTGCACCTCCCGCCACCCTCAGCCTGAGCAACCCAGGCATCACTGGAGTCTTCTGTGGCTAAAGAAACCTCACCAAACCACACCTCCCCAATCAGAAGGAAAGTTAAACCCTTCCTTAACCCTCCTCCTCCAGGTTTATTAGTCTGTTGCTGTTTTAACTCCTACCAGAGTGTTTTAACTTTAAACCTAGTAAATAGCAAATAAAACAAAATCCAAGTTTATTGGGTTTTTTCCAAACTGATGAAAAGATCTAAGCAGTCTGATCCTTATTTCAAGTCTCTGAAGTCTTGACATTTTCAGGTCTTCAACTACTCCTCTATCAGAATTTCCCAACAGGGCTGAGGAGTTTTGCTCTGCTCCCGGGGACAGCACCTTCCTCCTGAGGCCCTGCTCTGCTGTGGAAGGTGACACAGCAGAAGCAGCAGAATTACTGCTCAGTTTTCCTTCCAGCCACTCTGCCACGGCACCTGCATTCAGAAGGGTGGGCTGGGGCTCCTGAGAGCAGCAGGGAACCCATCTCAGGCCCTGGTCCTGCTGGGTGCTCTGTGCTGTGGGGAGAATGGTGGGAATTGACCCAGTGCTGTGGAGAGCACAAGGATTTGTTCCGCTCATGCTCTACGTCAGGCGGCTCATTTCTTACAAAAGTTTCTCTGTTATTACAATCCATCCTTTTGGGTAATTGACAGCATGGTGAGTGTTGAAGTATGGGAGGGATGACTTTTCCATTTTTTGAAAAATCCCAAAGGAGATTTAACACTTTACATAAAAATGCTAAGATGCTAAAGCAATTCCAAACATACATTTAATATATGAATAATTAAGCACCTTGTATGACTCCCAAAGCACTGATTATGAGAAATGAACCATGTAAATATGCTTTCTTTCTGGTCTGGCTTTTCAAAGCTCAAAAACCCCACTTCTCCTATGCCTACAGATCAATGATGAAATGAGCTGAAAATGTGCTTTTCCTTCAGCTGACAACTGCACACCAAGACTGAAACCAGTGCTTCAACTCTTCAGTTACCTTTTGCTATTCAGTGCATTCCAAGATCAATACTTTCTAAAAATTATATATATTTGTTTAGACAAGAAAAGGGTTAATTATTAACCATATACCAAAATATTCAAAGAAAATTGCCTCAGCTTATGCTGTTGAGCCATACTAACATCTGTTTAAACCTATTGTAAAATCAGCGCAGTGCCATTTCATTGCAGGTTACTTAAGATCAAACTTACTTTACCAACAATTGCTCTCTTGACTGAGAATACCTGGCCTTGCATGTCACCTAGGAATACAGCTTTTAGAAAGACAATTTAGACAATTTAGTTTAGAAAGACAATTTAGACAATTTAGAAAGACATTTCTGCTTACTGTCGTTGCATCCACCAAGTAGCTAAAAGTCTAGCAAAAATGGGAAACAGAAAGCACCGCTCTAAACTTTATGGCCATCCTGTAAGTACATGATTTTATTTGTATCTGTTGAAGAAATATCTTTGAGTAATTTTGACAACTCAAGTAGTTTTTCTTAAAAACAAAAATCAAAAGATCACTTTATCAGGACAATACAAATGTTTTCATTTTTTTATTAAGATCAAGCCACATAAAAATAGGGGGTACAATGAACCTTGTTTATTACTACCTCTGCCTAAATATGGTGATATTAAGACATCTTGAGATATGACTGAGGAAGCAGATAAATAACACACTAAAGACAAAAATTAAAAACCAAAATAAAGGATACATGTCCACATAGATGACCAACTTTAAACACACAGAGGACCTCAGTTCAATTTGTTCATCTGAGTTTTCTGTTTCATGGTACAATGAATTTACAGTTGCATTTCTAGCTGAGATCTGCCTTTGTCTCTTTATTACTTTTGGATAACAGAATCATTTTCTTTCCTCTCTTATGTCCAGTGAATTTATCTCTGGACAATTGCATTTCTCTTCAGTGGAACTTAGGACTGTCTGGCTGTAATTGAAGGAACTGGAGCTACAACACACTTGTACTGCCAACAGCTCAAAGTCAGCTACCAACTATATGCATTCAAAACCACATTCCTTCAAAAGCCTCCAGATTCTAATTCTAATGAAACCTTACAACACTCAAAGCAGCAGTTTGTTAATGTACCAGTTATTCTCAAAGAACCTTGCTTTCTTTGGATGTGTGCACAACCTGCTACTCTTTCTATCTTCTGAGCTATGAAATCAGCACATTTTCACCAAAGCGTGCACCAGAGTCTGCCCTGAGAAATCGGATCCCTCTCACCCCGAGCAGGCCCTGCTTCTTTTTCCCCGTACAACACACGCTGGCCACAAGAACTACAAAGCTTGTGGCTCTAGCACATTGCCCCCAAATCAATGACTACAGGGAGAGGAAAAGAACAAGCTTCTGACTGCTCTACCAAGAGCCTTACTTCCACCTGTTACACAACATCTCTGCCTATCAGCACAGTCCAACACAGAAGAGCAGACAGACAATATTTCAACTATTCAAAACTTTATTTATAATTGAATTGAGCAAAAATGAAACTATATACAGGAAGAACTATATACATAAAGAAACAACTCTCTACACTGCCTATAGTCCAAATCTATCTGAGTCTGTCCTGAGAAGCAGAAGTACTCATATATAAATGGGGTGGTATAGATCTGGAGTAAGTTCCACCCTGCAGGTTGGGCACGCGCCGATAGTCTCCAGGGCAACAGGGAGGCACTCGCTGCAGAAGACATGGCCACACATGGTTGCCACAATCAGTCGTCCACGTTGTAAAATCTGAAGGAAAGAAAATCACAGGTATTGAGAGGAAAGAATTTGAGTGTGCTGCTCTATTGGCACCAGGCAAATGAGACTTAAAGCACCTGGAATAAAAATTACAAGGGACTATCAGATCTGCTGGTTTCACTTCACCAAGAAGTGACTTGTGGAGCTTCACAGCAAGGGCTGTGCTTCCAGCCAGCTGCCCACAGCACCCCACATCATCCAACTGACTTGTGCAGCTCCCCTTCTGGCTTTCTCCTCCCACAAAGCAGAAAGGACCATCACAGGTGGATCCTTACCTCTGAGTAAGAATCCATGCAAATGGGACACCTAATGACAACTCCTTGCTGTGCACTTGAGGGAACAGAACGAGAAAGAACACGCAGCTGTTAAGATCAGCACACTTCAATAGTTATTGATACATAACATCTCACATAATCATGCAACTGCACTGACTAGCCATGACACATTTCCTCTGAAGAACCCAGCTCTCTTTAAGTCTCTGTGTGCTGCATTTAATGAGGATTTGGGGTCTCCCTGTCCTGAGGGAAAGGGTGTCCTGGTTTCACTAGAAGAAAGGTGTAGTCAGTCACCCAGCTCTCGGATTTGATGCAAGTAATTCCCATCTCCATACCCCCACACTCATCTCTCAGGTTCTGTGCAAGGTTGTACATCTGCCCTGGGCTGCCTTTTTCTCCCAAAATGCAAATGGTATCATTTGATCATCATGCAAAATGGGAGAGGGAGGGAAATACATAGAGTATGGGAAGGCTTCAAAAATAAACCAGGCACAGCAGTATAAGTTAGTCCGATGCAGAAAACAAAAAAAAAGGTAAAACAATTCACGTTTGGTAGGGGCATGAGGCATACATACTCTGAAAGTGAAGTTCCCTCCTCTGCTGCTCCCTGTTCTGCAGGGGCTGAGTCAGCACCAGGTGCATCATTAGCTCCTGTTCCATTACCAGAGCCATCCACCTGTCCATGTCTCTTCAGGGTGGCCCTTCTCTTTTGCTGTCGATAAACTGTAATTTAATTTTCATAAGTTATATGTGATGCAAAATGCAGAACATGTAAAAGATTTCTTAAGGAGGGATGCTCTGTGTGTTTCTAGGTCAGATCATTGTACACCTGCAAGCCAAATCAGCTGGAAGGGAGATTTATTCCATTAAATAGACAACAACTCACAAACAAGATCTAAGTGCTGCCCATGGGCAAATTCCTTGTTGGTAGAATTGCCTTGTTAAGGTTCAGGGCTTGACATGCTTCAAGGAGCTCAGAGCCAGGGAAGGCTTAACAAAGCTTGGGGAGAAGGATGCCCACTGAGAGTGGACACAAAAACTGCAGAATTGAGGGGCCACATGGACATCTGGCACAACTGCCAAGATAAGGAAGAAACTAAGAAACCCAACTCTCCTGAAATCAGCTCTGACTGGTAAAAAGTAATTCCTGCAGGGGGAGATGGTGAGCCCCGACTCATGGAGCAGCAACTCAAGATTAACCCCCCAGCCCAAAAGAAGAGGGAGACTGAGCAATGCACTGAGTGGACTAATTACAGTGAGAAGTGAGACAATCACTAACCAAAAGGAGACAGAATACTAGCTCAGAAGATAACCTTGTCACTTGCAACCAGTTACAGCTAATTTCTTGTTTGTTTAAATTTATGAATAAGAGAAGTTATTTTGATAGTGGGTGTGTCAGATCTGTGAAATATCACTGAGCACCCAGACTGGTGAAACACTGAAACAAACAACCAATGTCTCCCTCAAGTGTATCATTATTTACCTGTTGCACCCCAGCAACAAGTCCAATTTTTGTGGACAACATATTGACCAAGTTACAGGGAGAACCATTTCTAATGGCCTGGTCTGTAACAGCCAAAGGGTCAAGAAATGCTGTTTGCTCTTTAACTCTCAGAAACCGCAGGCAATGGTGACCTCTGCAACTCCAGTGTCCATGTCACACTAATCAACCACCAATCAGCTAAAAGTGCAGAAAGTGTTACCACTTAAAAAGTTCCTTCTGCATAAGTATTCAGCTACCACTTTTCTTGCAGGGATTTCCCACTGTGACTGACAGAGGCCATCACACGCACATTGCATCTGTTCTCTGAGACACTGGCCAGAGGCTTTAGCCCAGTGCTTTGCCTTTTGCTAAAAAGCAGTTTCAATCCCTGCTGCTCGACTTTCTTGGAAAAGAACAACAAAAATAACTATTACCTTTTAGGTAAAAGTCCATTACCAATTGTAAAACATCAACTCACCTTCAAGAAGCTTCCATTGATGGGAAGGGAACACATGGGAAGGGAGAGAAAAGAAGATACAATTAGATTTGGTGAGCCCACTGGTGCTTCACACAAGCCTCAGCTCAGAAAGCAGTTACAGCAGGGGAGGTGAGCAAGGGTAGGGTATCACCCTCTATGTTTGGTTGGGAACATTCAAAGCAGTAGCACAAAGAGCTGCTGCCCTGAAAAACAAAGAAGTGGGTGCTGCTGATTCTGCTCTCATTGCTGCAACAGGGTAGAAAGAGAGGCAGCTTAGGAACCCCCTGAACAGCCTCCTCCCTGGTCCCCTGTTCCTGTTCCCTATTCAGATTTGACCTGGAGCTCTTCCTTTCCCTTGTTCTCCCCAAAACTGGCAAATTCTGCTATGATAACCTTAACACTTCATCTTAGATGAACAGCTGCTGAAGGAAGGAAGCCACAACAGAAATTTGTGAGTAAAGAATTCTATCAGTCAATGCTAGAACTACAAGGAACACACAGATCTGCCAGTGCCATTGCTGGAAAGGGCTTCTCCCTCTAAGGACACCACCAAGGAGGCACTTGGAAGGATGTGCAAGTTGGAGCTTCCCAGAAGGGGCTGTGCTTCCAGCCAGCTGCCCGTGGCACCCACCTCAAACAGCTCAGTTGTGCAGCTCCCCTTTTTGTTCTTTCCCCTCCCACTAATGTGACAGGACAAAAACATGTGGATCCTTACCTGTGAGTAGCATCTCATGCAAATCACGCAGAGGAGACTACTAGAGGGCCTTGTGCTATAGAGAACAGGTGCAGAAAGAACATGCAGCATTAGAACATTAGAACATTAATTTCACCATTCATGACAGGTTACTGATAGAGAAATGCCAAAAAGTAAAACACCCCTTATTCTAATTTAGAAACATTCCCGCCCCCTTTCAATTAGTTTTATGTACTTCAGCCTCTTCAGTGTTACTAAAGTGTTACTGAAAGATACATTTAATTAGGAGTTCATGAACAGGGAAGAAAAACCATAAAGCTTGGCAGAAACCTGTTTCTACCATGTATCAGAAATTAGACTTTGAAGACACACTTTATCTGTCACATACATTTCAATATCTTCTGGTTCCTCTTCACTGTCATTCGCCGGTACTTCAGCTTCATTTTCTGCTTCTCTGGAACCAAGTGGATGTTGCTGGCTCTGCTCCCAGCAATGGGGTAAAAATGGAGACAGATTAGGAGCTGCCTGAATATTCCTGAAAAACCTGCTCTCATGTATCAGTTCCCTAAGTTGATTTGGCCTGGAGTCCTTTCTTTCCCTCTTTCTTCCCCAAAAGGCCAAATGATTCGTCTAAACGCTTTGTGTTAGATAGACAGCTGCTAAAAAATAGAAACCACAATAGGAATTTGGAGCACAGAATTCCAATTTGCTGCTCTATTGGCACCAGGCAAACTACGTGCAGTCTGTCACTCAATGCTGTAGAACTATAGGAAACACACTGATCTGCCAGTGTCATCCTGGAAAGGGCGTCTCGCTCTATGGACACCATCAAGAAAGGACTTGGAGGGATGGGCAAGTTGGAGCCTCCCAGCAAGGGCTGTGGATCCTCACCTCTGCATTGTCATTCTCACAAATCGGAGGACTAATGAGACGTGCTGTCCATGCACTAGAGGGAGCAGAACCAGAAGAACATGCAGCTGTCAATTTCCCAGTGCAAAGAGGGCTTCCAAGACATACAATTGCAAAAATTGAAACAAACCCTTGTTCTGATTAAGAAACATCCCAACCCAGAAGCACAGTCAGTGCAAGAGCTTTTATGTACTGCAAGCATTTCAGTGCAATCCATAATGTAAGAAACATTCAATAATGAATTCCTGAATGGAGAAGAAAGGTTTCTCCAGGATTTTGCTGGGTTTTAGGGGTTTTCCTACTGTTATTTCTCTTTCAGATAAGACACAACATTTCAAGTAAGAATTCTCCAAAGAGAACCAAGTAGAACCCAAAAGACTGGAAAAACCTGTGTCTACCATATATCAGAAATTACACTTTGGAGAGACTCTCCATCAGTCACATACTCATTGTTATCTCTTGGTTCCTCGTCGTTGTCACTCGCCCGTAGCTCAGCTGAACTCTCTGCCTCTCTGGAGCCAAGTGGGTACTGCTGGCTCTGCTCCCTGTCCTGCACCTGAGAGTTGTCACCCTCCTTCATCGGAGGACTAGCAGGACCTGCTGGCCGTGCACTAACAGAGAGCAGAACCAGAAGAACATGCAGCCATTTAAATATGGAGAGAAGAATTTCACTGGGCACCAAAGGTTACCAACAAAGAAAACATTGGCACTTTATACATCCCCTATTCTGATTCAGCAACATCCCAGCTCAGAAACACAATCATTCCAAGAATTTTTATGGACGGCAAGCATTTCAGTGTGGCCAGCCATTCTCTTACATTCAATGTTAGATGGACAGCTTCTAAGAAGTTAAAGCATCACAAACAGAGAAGAAAGGCTTCTGCTGGATTTTGCTGGGCTTATTTTAATTCTCTTCCAGGCAGGCCACTGTATTCCAGGTCTGAAGTACTTGCACAGAGCTAGGCAGAACCCAAAAGCTTGGCAAAAACCTCTTTCAACCACTTATCTGAAATTACTGTTTTGATAGACACTTTCTCTCTCACATACCCATCATCTTCTATTGGTTCCTCTTCATCATTCCTTGCCCGTGGCTCAACAGAATTCTCTGATGCTCTGGAAAGATGAGGCTGCTGCTGGCTCTGCTCCCTGTCCTGAAATGGGGTAGAAATGGAGGCACTTAGGAACCACCTGAACACTCTACTCCCTGCTTCCCTTTTTCAGTTCCATAATTGGATTTGGGCTGGAGCCATTTCTTCCTCTCTTTCTCCCCCAAACTGGCAATTTCACCTGTGACAGCCTGAACACTACTTAGCATGTGAACAACTAGTGAGGAGAAAAAACCCCATACCCAAACCTGCTCTTGTGTTTGGTGCACATGGAGCTGGGTCATGAAAATCGTGTTGTAAAACTTGAGGCCTTTTCTTTGCAAAGGTTCAGGAACAGCCCTGTCAGGATAAAACTCCCGTGCTGCTTGCTGCACGTTTCTGTATTGCACAGCAGCAGTGGCATCCCAAATTTGAGCAGATACACTGCACTGTGGACTGGATCCAAGCATATTCTTTTAAGATAGCAGGGGGAAAATGAAAAAATTCCAAATGTGACCATTTTAAAGACTTCTTGGAATAAGAAACAGAATTAGTGCATACCCCAGTCAGCTGTAGTTGCATTTTACAGCTCAATGACAGAGATTCCTTAAGCTGATGTTGCAGCTAAAAACTTCTTACTTGGGAAGTCAAAGACTTCCTGTGCTCTCCTTAAAATCAGGGAAGCAACAACCTCTTTTAGGTTGTTCACCCACTCTCTGCAAGCACTTCTCAGGCATGCTGATGTGTTCATGAGTGTGTTTGGGGCTGACTGGGAACTGTGTCTAAAGTGATAAATCAGAGCCTTCTTTCAACCCTTGAGGCCAGAGTACTCAGTAAGATTCCAGAAGACAGACAAGAAAACTAATTTGAATGCAAGATGGAGAGGAGTGTGCCCTTCACTACTTACCACAGGAGACTCATTTTCACTGATAGCGATGACCTCAGGCTCTGCAGATTCAGCTGTGATATCTATGAATTCTCCACCAGCTGAAAAGGGAGAACATTAGAACCAAGGTCAGAGATTACTAAGGAATTAGGTGGGCTGCCACTGTAGAACAGGCTGTGGTTGGATTCATTGTGCCCTCGGTCTCTTTTTTCAGGAACGTGTACCACATTTCACTCAAGCTTTGCCCTCAACAGTCCACAGGGTGCATTGCCAGCCCTGTCCCTCTGAAGGGACAAAACAACAGGAAGAGCAGCTGAGCTCCACACAACTTCTGTTGGATGACAACAGCATACAGGATGTTCACATCAACAGATTATTCAGTTCATATATAGGAATGTTTAGCACACCAGGGCAAAAACATATCCCAACCAACACTAGAGGGGACACCAATTTCATGGTACCATGCTGTAGATTGGTTCCTTGAAGGACGGGGCACAGTATTTTGAAAGGCTTCCCTCATCTTCATCCAGCTTGGGAGATCCCAAACTCAGCTTGCCACCCTCCACTGTGGCAGCTGCAGTGACTGCCAGCTCATCAGAACACACAGTCAGGGCTTTGAGCAGCACTTGAGGACTTTTGCTACACAGCTCCTCTGCCACTAGCAGCCAGTGTATCGAGCTCAGTAGCACCCAGACAGTTGTCAGAAGGCTTGCTGTTTAGGGATGCCATTCCAGGTGCTTCCTCAATCCCAAGGTTCCCTTCCTCCCCAGTAAAGGGCCTAGAACCTGGCAAAAGCACATGGCCAGATGGTCTTCAACCCTCCAGAAGCAGTTTCTGTTCTCACCAGGCTCAAAGGCAGGTGCACCACTTTGCTCAAGGTCTCTTGGCTCCGTCTGCGAAGTTCCACCTGCGCTGGAGGGCAGCAGCCTGCTCCGTTTCCGAGCTGGTCTGGAACGAACTGCTCCTCCAGGGCGCTTTCGCTGACGCTGACAGGGAACAAAGCCTGAGCATTTTCTGTGGCACCAATCTCAACACAGACCTCGGTTTTTGCAACACCAATGACAGCACACAAGGATACAGAAAACTCTCCTGAAAAGGCTGGAATACACACCAAATGGTGCTATGGGCCATTCCCACCGGAGCACTTCACATCAGGGAAAAGACAGTCACCCCTGATCTCCCACAAACCTCCTCCCCAAGAGCGAGCCTGTCCCAATGGCTTGGGAATGAAAAGACCAGTTCCCAATTCCAGCACCTTCCCGCCCCCACCGTAAGCATTTCTGCACTACTGCTAACACCCACAGAGATTCAAAACTTTCACTATTCCAGAATATCAAGTTACATGAAGTTTTCAAAGGTTCCTCTGCATTTGCTACAAACTCTTGAAATGCTTTCTAGAAGTACCCCGGAAAATGTTTTAAGAATCAGGTTTCCATTGAGTAGCAAAGTACTTACTGAGCTCATGGTGGTTTCTGATCAAAAACCACCAGCAAAATAAGTGGGGCAAACACCAAAAAAGGAACGTCAGGGATGTGATCAATCCCTTTGGTTCCTTCAGGCAGCCCACTGCAGATTTTTCGGTGTGACAGAAAACTACTCTTCCAAACCTATCAGAAAAGTAGAGGGGAGATTATCTATTTGGAATGCCAGTTTTCTTGAACACCCCCATGCCCCAAGACTCCCATTCCGGAGTCCCCAATTCCTGTCCAAATCCAGAGGGGAATCCGTGACTCTGGTACTTGAGCCCACCTGCAGCCCATCCACCCATCCTGCAGCCCAGCCCAGCCCCCGAGCATCAGAAGCCTTTCCAAGAATCGTCTGCCCTCACCTGTACAGTCAGTGCAGAGTTTGGCTCGCAAATGTCAGCAAATCGCTCTCTATTCCCAGCCGGGATGGAGAAGACGGATGCTCCACGTCTGCTGTGCAGCAGAGAACCCGTCAACTGGCTCGGGTTCAACCCGTCAACAGAGTCCATGCCAACAGAACCTTGGGAGCAGGAGTGCCCCTGGCAACCAGGGGCAACATTCCATGCTCAGCTAACGGGTGTCTGCTCTGCCCACCCATGGAGTTCCAGAGGGCAATGGAGGCACCTCAACCATCCCCTGCTGCTGCTGCCACCCACCAGATCAGGGTGCTCAGGGCCCTGCCCAGCCTGGCCTGGAACGTTCCAGGCCATCCACAGCTTCTCTGGGCAGCCTGGTCCAATGTCTCACTGCCTTCACAGCTCCTCTGAACATCTGATCCCAGTCTCCCCCTTCTGATCTAAAACCCTTCCCTTCCCCATCTCTCTCTGCCCCCTTTGGGCACTGCAAGGCCACAGTGAGGCCTCCCGGCCTCTGCTCCTCCCCAGGCTGGACAGCCCCAGCTCTCCCAGCCTGGCTGCAGAGCACGGGCTGCTCCAGGCCTGCACACATCCCCACGGCCTCCTCCGGCCCTGCTCCACAGGCCCATCCTGCTGCTGCTGCTGCTGCTGGGCCCAGCTCCACAGGCCCATCCTGCTGGGCACTGCTGGGCACAACTCCACAGGCACATCCTGCTGGGCACTGCTGGGCACAGCTCCACAGGCCCATCCTGCTGGGCACTGCTGGGCACAGCTCCACAGGCACATCCTGCTGGGCACTGCTGGGCACAGCTCCACAGGCACATCCTGCTGGCACAGCCGGGCACAGCTCCACACGTGAGGCCTCAGGGGGTAGAGCAGGGACAGAGCTGCACCTCCCGCCACCCTCAGCCTGAGCAACCCAGGCATCACTGGAGTCTTCTGTGGCTAAAGAAACCTCACCAAACCACACCTCCCCCAATCAGAAGGAAAGTTAAACCCTTCCTTAACCCTCCTCCTCCAGGTTTATTAGTCTGTTGCTGTTTTAACTCCTACCAGAGTGTTTTAACTTTAAACCTAGTAAATAGCAAATAAAACAAAATCCAAGTTTGTTGGGTTTTTTCCAAACTGATGAAAAGATCTAAGCAGTCTGATCCTTATTTCAAGTCTCTGAAGTCTTGACATTTTCAGGTCTTCAACTACTCCTCTATCAGAATTTCCCAACAGGGCTGAGGAGTTTTGCTCTGCTCCCGGGGACAGCACCTTCCTCCTGAGGCCCTGCTCTGCTGTGGAAGGTGACACAGCAGAAGCAGCAGAATTACTGCTCAGTTTTCCTTCCAGCCACTCTGCCACGGCACCTGCATTCAGAAGGGTGGGCTGGGGCTCCTGAGAGCAGCAGGGAACCCATCTCAGGCCCTGGTCCTGCTGGGTGCTCTGTGCTGTGGGGAGAACGGTGGGAATTGACCCAGTGCTGTGGAGAGCACAAGGATTTGTTCCGCTCATGCTCTACGTCAGGCGGCTCATTTCTTACAAAAGTTTCTCTGTTATTACAATCCATCCTTTTGGGTAATTGACAGCATGGTGAGTGTTGAAGTATGGGAGGGATGACTTTTCCATTTTTTGAAAAATCCCAAAGGAGATTTAACACTTTACATAAAAATGCTAAGATGCTAAAGCAATTCCAAACATACATTTAATATATGAATAATTAAGCACCTTGTATGACTCCCAAAGCACTGATTATGAGAAATGAACCATGTAAATATGCTTTCTTTCTGGTCTGGCTTTTCAAAGCTCAAAAACCCCACTTCTCCTATGCCTACAGATCAATGATGAAATGAGCTGAAAATGTGCTTTTCCTTCAGCTGACAACTGCACACCAAGACTGAAACCAGTGCTTCAACTCTTCAGTTACCTTTTGCTATTCAGTGCATTCCAAGATCAATACTTTCTAAAAATTATATATATTTGTTTAGACAAGAAAAGGGTTAATTATTAACCATATACCAAAATATTCAAAGAAAATTGCCTCAGCTTATGCTGTTGAGCCATACTAACATCTGTTTAAACCTATTGTAAAATCAGCGCAGTGCCATTTCATTGCAGGTTACTTAAGATCAAACTTACTTTACCAACAATTGCTCTCTTGACTGAGAATACCTGGCCTTGCATGTCACCTAGGAATACAGCTTTTAGAAAGACAATTTAGACAATTTAGTTTAGAAAGACAATTTAGACAATTTAGAAAGACATTTCTGCTTACTGTCGTTGCATCCACCAAGTAGCTAAAAGTCTAGCAAAAATGGGAAACAGAAAGCACCGCTCTAAACTTTATGGCCATCCTGTAAGTACATGATTTTATTTGTATCTGTTGAAGAAATATCTTTGAGTAATTTTGACAACTCAAGTAGTTTTTCTTAAAAACAAAAATCAAAAGATCACTTTATCAGGACAATACAAATGTTTTCATTTTTTTATTAAGATCAAGCCACATAAAAATAGGGGGTACAATGAACCTTGTTTATTACTACCTCTGCCTAAATATGGTGATATTAAGACATCTTGAGATATGACTGAGGAAGCAGATAAATAACACACTAAAGACAAAAATTAAAAACCAAAATAAAGGATACATGTCCACATAGATGACCAACTTTAAACACACAGAGGACCTCAGTTCAATTTGTTCATCTGAGTTTTCTGTTTCATGGTACAATGAATTTACAGTTGCATTTCTAGCTGAGATCTGCCTTTGTCTCTTTATTACTTTTGGATAACAGAATCATTTTCTTTCCTCTCTTATGTCCAGTGAATTTATCTCTGGACAATTGCATTTCTCTTCAGTGGAACTTAGGACTGTCTGGCTGTAATTGAAGGAACTGGAGCTACAACACACTTGTACTGCCAACAGCTCAAAGTCAGCTACCAACTATATGCATTCAAAACCACATTCCTTCAAAAGCCTCCAGATTCTAATTCTAATGAAACCTTACAACACTCAAAGCAGCAGTTTGTTAATGTACCAGTTATTCTCAAAGAACCTTGCTTTCTTTGGATGTGTGCACAACCTGCTACTCTTTCTATCTTCTGAGCTATGAAATCAGCACATTTTCACCAAAGCGTGCACCAGAGTCTGCCCTGAGAAATCGGATCCCTCTCACCCCGAGCAGGCCCTGCTTCTTTTTCCCCGTACAACACACGCTGGCCACAAGAACTACAAAGCTTGTGGCTCTAGCACATTGCCCCCAAATCAATGACTACAGGGAGAGGAAAAGAACAAGCTTCTGACTGCTCTACCAAGAGCCTTACTTCCACCTGTTACACAACATCTCTGCCTATCAGCACAGTCCAACACAGAAGAGCAGACAGACAATATTTCAACTATTCAAAACTTTATTTATAATTGAATTGAGCAAAAATGAAACTATATACAGGAAGAACTATATACATAAAGAAACAACTCTCTACACTGCCTATAGTCCAAATCTATCTGAGTCTGTCCTGAGAAGCAGAAGTACTCATATATAAATGGGGTGGTATAGATCTGGAGTAAGTTCCACCCTGCAGGTTGGGCACGCGCCGATAGTCTCCAGGGCAACAGGGAGGCACTCGCTGCAGAAGACATGGCCACACATGGTTGCCACAATCAGTCGTCCACGTTGTAAAATCTGAAGGAAAGAAAATCACAGGTATTGAGAGGAAAGAATTTGAGTGTGCTGCTCTATTGGCACCAGGCAAATGAGACTTAAAGCACCTGGAATAAAAATTACAAGGGACTATCAGATCTGCTGGTTTCACTTCACCAAGAAGTGACTTGTGGAGCTTCACAGCAAGGGCTGTGCTTCCAGCCAGCTGCCCACAGCACCCCACATCATCCAACTGACTTGTGCAGCTCCCCTTCTGGCTTTCTCCTCCCACAAAGCAGAAAGGACCATCACAGGTGGATCCTTACCTCTGAGTAAGAATCCATGCAAATGGGACACCTAATGACAACTCCTTGCTGTGCACTTGAGGGAACAGAACGAGAAAGAACACGCAGCTGTTAAGATCAGCACACTTCAATAGTTATTGATACATAACATCTCACATAATCATGCAACTGCACTGACTAGCCATGACACATTTCCTCTGAAGAACCCAGCTCTCTTTAAGTCTCTGTGTGCTGCATTTAATGAGGATTTGGGGTCTCCCTGTCCTGAGGGAAAGGGTGTCCTGGTTTCACTAGAAGAAAGGTGTAGTCAGTCACCCAGCTCTCGGATTTGATGCAAGTAATTCCCATCTCCATACCCCCACACTCATCTCTCAGGTTCTGTGCAAGGTTGTACATCTGCCCTGGGCTGCCTTTTTCTCCCAAAATGCAAATGGTATCATTTGATCATCATGCAAAATGGGAGAGGGAGGGAAATACATAGAGTATGGGAAGGCTTCAAAAATAAACCAGGCACAGCAGTATAAGTTAGTCCGATGCAGAAAACAAAAAAAAAGGTAAAACAATTCACGTTTGGTAGGGGCATGAGGCATACATACTCTGAAAGTGAAGTTCCCTCCTCTGCTGCTCCCTGTTCTGCAGGGGCTGAGTCAGCACCAGGTGCATCATTAGCTCCTGTTCCATTACCAGAGCCATCCACCTGTCCATGTCTCTTCAGGGTGGCCCTTCTCTTTTGCTGTCGATAAACTGTAATTTAATTTTCATAAGTTATATGTGATGCAAAATGCAGAACATGTAAAAGATTTCTTAAGGAGGGATGCTCTGTGTGTTTCTAGGTCAGATCATTGTACACCTGCAAGCCAAATCAGCTGGAAGGGAGATTTATTCCATTAAATAGACAACAACTCACAAACAAGATCTAAGTGCTGCCCATGGGCAAATTCCTTGTTGGTAGAATTGCCTTGTTAAGGTTCAGGGCTTGACATGCTTCAAGGAGCTCAGAGCCAGGGAAGGCTTAACAAAGCTTGGGGAGAAGGATGCCCACTGAGAGTGGACACAAAAACTGCAGAATTGAGGGGCCACATGGACATCTGGCACAACTGCCAAGATAAGGAAGAAACTAAGAAACCCAACTCTCCTGAAATCAGCTCTGACTGGTAAAAAGTAATTCCTGCAGGGGGAGATGGTGAGCCCCGACTCATGGAGCAGCAACTCAAGATTAACCCCCCAGCCCAAAAGAAGAGGGAGACTGAGCAATGCACTGAGTGGACTAATTACAGTGAGAAGTGAGACAATCACTAACCAAAAGGAGACAGAATACTAGCTCAGAAGATAACCTTGTCACTTGCAACCAGTTACAGCTAATTTCTTGTTTGTTTAAATTTATGAATAAGAGAAGTTATTTTGATAGTGGGTGTGTCAGATCTGTGAAATATCACTGAGCACCCAGACTGGTGAAACACTGAAACAAACAACCAATGTCTCCCTCAAGTGTATCATTATTTACCTGTTGCACCCCAGCAACAAGTCCAATTTTTGTGGACAACATATTGACCAAGTTACAGGGAGAACCATTTCTAATGGCCTGGTCTGTAACAGCCAAAGGGTCAAGAAATGCTGTTTGCTCTTTAACTCTCAGAAACCGCAGGCAATGGTGACCTCTGCAACTCCAGTGTCCATGTCACACTAATCAACCACCAATCAGCTAAAAGTGCAGAAAGTGTTACCACTTAAAAAGTTCCTTCTGCATAAGTATTCAGCTACCACTTTTCTTGCAGGGATTTCCCACTGTGACTGACAGAGGCCATCACACGCACATTGCATCTGTTCTCTGAGACACTGGCCAGAGGCTTTAGCCCAGTGCTTTGCCTTTTGCTAAAAAGCAGTTTCAATCCCTGCTGCTCGACTTTCTTGGAAAAGAACAACAAAAATAACTATTACCTTTTAGGTAAAAGTCCATTACCAATTGTAAAACATCAACTCACCTTCAAGAAGCTTCCATTGATGGGAAGGGAACACATGGGAAGGGAGAGAAAAGAAGATACAATTAGATTTGGTGAGCCCACTGGTGCTTCACACAAGCCTCAGCTCAGAAAGCAGTTACAGCAGGGGAGGTGAGCAAGGGTAGGGTATCACCCTCTATGTTTGGTTGGGAACATTCAAAGCAGTAGCACAAAGAGCTGCTGCCCTGAAAAACAAAGAAGTGGGTGCTGCTGATTCTGCTCTCATTGCTGCAACAGGGTAGAAAGAGAGGCAGCTTAGGAACCCCCTGAACAGCCTCCTCCCTGGTCCCCTGTTCCTGTTCCCTATTCAGATTTGACCTGGAGCTCTTCCTTTCCCTTGTTCTCCCCAAAACTGGCAAATTCTGCTATGATAACCTTAACACTTCATCTTAGATGAACAGCTGCTGAAGGAAGGAAGCCACAACAGAAATTTGTGAGTAAAGAATTCTATCAGTCAATGCTAGAACTACAAGGAACACACAGATCTGCCAGTGCCATTGCTGGAAAGGGCTTCTCCCTCTAAGGACACCACCAAGGAGGCACTTGGAAGGATGTGCAAGTTGGAGCTTCCCAGAAGGGGCTGTGCTTCCAGCCAGCTGCCCGTGGCACCCACCTCAAACAGCTCAGTTGTGCAGCTCCCCTTTTTGTTCTTTCCCCTCCCACTAATGTGACAGGACAAAAACATGTGGATCCTTACCTGTGAGTAGCATCTCATGCAAATCACGCAGAGGAGACTACTAGAGGGCCTTGTGCTATAGAGAACAGGTGCAGAAAGAACATGCAGCATTAGAACATTAGAACATTAATTTCACCATTCATGACAGGTTACTGATAGAGAAATGCCAAAAAGTAAAACACCCCTTATTCTAATTTAGAAACATTCCCGCCCCCTTTCAATTAGTTTTATGTACTTCAGCCTCTTCAGTGTTACTAAAGTGTTACTGAAAGATACATTTAATTAGGAGTTCATGAACAGGGAAGAAAAACCATAAAGCTTGGCAGAAACCTGTTTCTACCATGTATCAGAAATTAGACTTTGAAGACACACTTTATCTGTCACATACATTTCAATATCTTCTGGTTCCTCTTCACTGTCATTCGCCGGTACTTCAGCTTCATTTTCTGCTTCTCTGGAACCAAGTGGATGTTGCTGGCTCTGCTCCCAGCAATGGGGTAAAAATGGAGACAGATTAGGAGCTGCCTGAATATTCCTGAAAAACCTGCTCTCATGTATCAGTTCCCTAAGTTGATTTGGCCTGGAGTCCTTTCTTTCCCTCTTTCTTCCCCAAAAGGCCAAATGATTCGTCTAAACGCTTTGTGTTAGATAGACAGCTGCTAAAAAATAGAAACCACAATAGGAATTTGGAGCACAGAATTCCAATTTGCTGCTCTATTGGCACCAGGCAAACTACGTGCAGTCTGTCACTCAATGCTGTAGAACTATAGGAAACACACTGATCTGCCAGTGTCATCCTGGAAGGGCGTCTCGCTCTATGGACACCATCAAGAAAGGACTTGGAGGGATGGGCAAGTTGGGCCTCCCAGCAAGGGCTGTGGATCCTCACCTCTGCATTGTCATTCTCCAAATCGGAGGACTAATGAGACGTGCTGTCCATGCATAGAGGGAGCAGAACCAGAAGAACATGCAGCTGTCAATTTCCCAGTGCAAAGAGGGCTTCCAAGAATACAATTGCAAATGCAAACAAACTAGTTCTGATTAAGAAACATCCCAACCAGAAACTCAGTCAGTTGCAAGAGCTTTTATGTACTGCAAGCATTTCAGTGCAATCCCTAATGTAAGAAACATTCAATTATGAATTCCTGAAGGAGAAGAAGGTTTTCTCCAGGATTTTGCTGGGTTTTAGGGGTTTTCCTAAGTTATTTCTCTTCAGATAAACACAACAATTCAAGTAAGAATTCTCCAAAGGACAAGTAGACCCCAAAAGATGGACAAACCTGTGTCTACCATATATAGAAA